>NC_080073.1:49045299-49223111 GCF_949987535.1 Balaenoptera acutorostrata | reverse complement strand
GGTTACTCTTGCTCTGTAACAAACCGCTCTAAACCCTGGAGGTCTGAAACAACTGTTTTATTTTGCTCGTGGATTCTGTGGATCATTCAGATTGAGCACAGGGGGAGGGCTTGCTGGGTCCTCAGCGGGCAGTTGCCCACGTTGGGGCTGGTATCATCCAGGACACCTTTCTTCACATGTCTGGCCGGCACCTGGCAGGGGCAGGACCCTCACTTGGGCTACCAGCCAGGGCACCTGCATGTACCCTCTCAAGGTATTGGATTTCCTCCAGCATGGCGGCCGCGTTCCTAGTAAGAGTCTCAAGAGAGCCGAGTGGAAGCACATGCATTTTTATGATCTAGCCTTGTCCCAGAGCATCGCTTCTGGTGTTTGAGATGGTCGCGGCTGCCCAAGTTCAAGGGGGAAGGCATATAGAGCTGACCACTCGGTAGGAGTGTCAAGGTTGCATTATAAAAAAGCAGATGACTTCAAAGAAGGGAATACATGTTTACATTGACAGAGAATGTGATGTATTCTCAGCATAGGGGGTCATAGGTGAGGATCCTGAGTGGACGGTCAGGTCAGTTTGGACATAGTGGGAGTGGGACAAGAAAGAGGGTGCTGGGTCATCAGCCACCCGACAGGTATTTGTTCAGATGATCTTGGAGCCAGGCAGAGTGAGCAGGGCTCCTGCACAGTCACTTCACATGGGAAGTCCAGGACTCTGCATACAGTCTTATCCTGTTGAGAATTTGACCTTACTGAAGACCATTTTAAGATTTATTTATAGTTAGCACAGGACCTACAACATTCCATTTACTATCTAAAGAGTGAAAAGTTCATCTCAGTCAACATCCTGCCTGGCTTGTATTTAAGTCAGATGGGAAGAAAAAAAATCAGCACCCGGAGAAGATTGCTCGTAAAAGTTTATTTTACATTTATGTGAAGTTTATTTTCGGTGCTGGGATTCTTCATGGGGTAGGTATTTCTTTTAAGACTGTTAATAGTGTATTTCCTTTTCGTTTGCCACTCTCCACCAAAGTAAGCTCTCTCTGATTTTTGAATCCTCTTCATGTCCTCAGAATGGTCTAACTTTCAATAATGATTGGAGAAGTTCCAGGTTAAGTAAAGAGTAAAATCCTATTGCTTTATGACCTTTGGATTAGGATCAAGTGTGGTATAATAAAATATCAGTCCCAAGAGTCACCTTTGCTGATTTTTTCCCTATTATTCGTTCCTGTTTTTCCATATTCATCCAGTTCTTGCAGCCAAGGATTGTTACATTAAGATCCAATCTGAAATTAAAACTCACGGTTTTAACCAATAAGCTATAAAGCTGTTGAGCTCCCCTGGGATGTGGTTATCGTTTCCTAAACTCCCTAAGTTGTCTCTTCTTAGCCCCACAGTTGATTTCTTATTGAGCCTTTGGAAGGATCCCCAGTGTTTCACACCATTGCCCATCAGAGTGGGGACCTCTTAAGGTCACAGGCTTTGCAACTGCATCCCTTCAGTACACGGGGAGGGCTTCCCTTGGGGGGGGGCTCCAGTTGCCCTACCTGGGGGCGCAGGTCTGAAATCATTGTGGAGAGGGGGTCTACCTCGGCATCAGGCCCCAGCTGGATGGGAGCCACTTGGTCCAGATTTACAGAGATCCTTCTGTAATGTGCTGGAGCACATTCTCAGAACCTTCCAGAGGACCTCACCCTGGACTTGCCTTCAAGGGTCTTTTTGCACAGGGACTATGTCTTTGGATTCAGCTCCTCTGAAGGGACCCTCACGTCAAGGCTGATAGAGAGGGAGGCAGGCAGCTGGACCCAGTTGCCTTTGGGCATTTGGTGACAAAAGGACATTCATTGGTGAGGCTCTTTCTGGTGAGGGAGTTGATGCCACCACAGACTGCTGTCACCCCAACCCTAGACCCACACCACACACCACTGGCGTAGCTCACGCTCCTGCAATCCTGTTTATCAGTAGCAGATTCTAGAACATCCTGTTTGCGGCCACAGAGGTGGCTCAGAGCACGGTGAGGAGACTGGGCCCCCAGGTGACCGGCCAGCCTTCAGCAGGTGTGTATCAACATGATCCACAGACCCATACCTGCTAGTATGTTGATCCCGCTGCTGTTTCCTTTGACTTTATCTACTGTCTCCTATTTAGGGGTAACTGAAGGTAGTGAGAGTCACAGAAGTAACACTGATGATGATGACTAGTAGTTACTGAACACTCGCCCCACCCAGGCACTGTTGGAAGCTCTTTACCCAGCTCTCTGCTAGTCCTCACCGCAGCCCTGTGACAGATGGGCTGTCATCACCCCCTTTACTCACGGGGAAATTGGGGCCCAGAGTGGTAAGTGACTTTGCCTAAACTCTTATGAGCAGAAAGCAGTGAAGTGGGCCCCAAATCCAGTTTGACCCCAGAGCCTGGCCCCCTACCCTGGGGCCTGGGCTGTTCTATTGAATATCCAGGGCCATCCAGGCCCAGGTGACAAAGCACGGCTGCAGAAAAGCCCTGTGTGGATAATCCTACCTCTTGAGCATCTGCTCATCAAAGTGGGGACTGTCTGGAAAGTGCTTTGAGCACCATAGAAGCAAGTTATTAAAACCCAAGACATTTTTTTATTCTGATAAAAGATCAAGGTTTTCATAATTAAGTTTGGGGTAAGGGGGATGGGTGCTAATTTTTAAACTATCTGAAAATCTGTCCCAAGAAACAAAACCTGGAGTCAAGTAAAAGGACCGTTTTGGAGCCAGAAGAAGAGAAGGGAGGGTCAGCTGTGCCCCTGGGAAAGGCTCACTGCCTGGCAGCCCAGAGCCGCTGGACCCTCAGGTGGCTTTAATTCTGCTGCTGTTTGTGGAGCACCTACTGGTCTCCAGGGCAGGGTCACAGAAGTAAACAGGCCGCATCTTTGTCTCAAGGACCTCTCCTCCAGGAAGAACAAGAGGGTGACAAAGCCCTTCTCTGGTGGGGCACACAGGGCAGGGGAAGGAGGGGGCAGAAAAGGATGAATTTGGCCGTGATCTGGGGCGGCCTCTTAATGTCTTTTAATAGGAATATTCATAACCTTCCTGCTCTGCACTTCCTGTGAATGGAGACTCTTGATTGTTTTTTCCTTTAATGAGGGAAAGTGGGCATTTGTTGGAAGTTACATCTACATGTTGAGCTCTCCATTTGGGTATGAGGGATCTCAGTTCAACTTGAGGGAGAACAGGAGAAGTCCCACCCAGGGTCATTTTCCATCTAAAGTCCTGTTGGAGAAGTTGAGGTGGGAATTGAGGAAGGGGCAAGGCTTCATGGGGGCATGGCAGGAGTGCCTATGGGAGCCAAGCACGTAGCCCCAGCCACAGTTCTTGCTTGAAAAAAAAGTATGAAGCATATAAGCAATATCATATGATATTTGTCTTTCTCTGTCTTACTTCACTCAGTATGACAGTCTCTAGGTCCATCAGTGTTGCTGCAAATGGCATTATTTCATTCTTTTTTGTGGCTGAGTAATATTCTGTTCTATATACGTACCACATCTTCTTTATTCACTGCTCTGTCACTGGACATTTAGGTTGCTTCCATGTCTTGGCCATTGTAAATAGTGCTGCAATGAATGTTCAGGTGCATGTGTCTTTTTGAATTATGGTTTTTTCTGGAGTGGGATTGCTGGATCATATGGTAGTTCTATATTTAGTTTTTTAAGGAATCTCCACACTGTTCTCCATAATGGTTGTACTAATTTACATTCCCACCAACAGCGTAGGAGGGTTCCCTTTTCTCCACACCCTCTCCAGTATTTATTGTTTATAGATCTTTTTTTTTTTTTTTTTTTTAATAGATCTTTTTGATGATGGCCATTCTGACCGGTGTGAGGTAGGGATAAATTGGGAGATTGGGATTGATGTATACACACTACTATATATAAAATAGATAACTAATAAGGACCTACTGTATAGCATAAGGAATTCTACTCAGTACTCTGTAATGACCTATATGGGAAAATAATTTTAAAAAGAGTGAATATATGTATTTGTATAACTTATTCACTGTGCCGTATGCCTGAAACTAACATAACATTGTAAATCAACTATACTCCAATAAAAATTATTTAAAAAAACAAAAAAAGAACAAGAAAAAAGTATGAAGCAAAAATTACAGAATCAGTTTGGCTCAGGAGCTCAGGAACCGAGGTATGGCCAAGATGCTCTAGGGTCCAGGTGACAGAGGCTGACCCCTGCCCCTCAGGACCACATCCTGGAGGCAGTCCGGGCCCTGAACACTGTTCCTCTAACACAGAGCAGCTGGACGGTGGGGGTGGGAAAAGCGGAGAGGTGAGGGCCACGTCCAGTGAGGTCACTGGCTTCCCAAGGTGCCCCCCATCCCACTGCCCTGTGGATGAGGTGGACACTTCTGTGCCCAGTTACAGCAGTTGTACATGGCTGAGCCCCTCAGCCTCACTGCCCTGGCTTCCCTGTCTTCTTTGAGTAGGGATGCCTCAAGCCTTGGGTCATTGAATTCATTTGCTTGAGTGTAAAAGGAACCCTGGCTGGACACTGAGTGACTATAATCATAAAAACCAAGTGATGACTTTGGCCTCATCCGAGCTAAGGGGTGTTCACGCTCTCATGGCTGACAGTTGTGAGAGCCGCAGGTCTTTTTCTGTCCTTCGGAGGCAAAGGGCGGCCTTGGGCTCCCCAGAGACCCATAAAATGTGACCACACAAAGCCCCAGGATCAGCGATGGAACCAACTCTTTCTGCCTCGAGCAGAAATCCAAACAGGCTTTTCCAGCCCAGTCTGCCATTTTTTTTTTTTAAGTTTTTTGTTTGTTTTTTTGCTTGTTTGTTTTAATTTATTTTATCTATTTATTTTTGGCTGCGTTGGGTCTTTGTTGCTGTACGCGGGCTTTCTCTAGTTGCAGTGAGCGGGGGCTGCTCTTCGTTGTGGTGCGTGGGCTTCTCATCGCAGTGGCTTCTCTTGTTGCGGGGCACGGACTCTAGGTGCGTGGGCTTCAGTAGTTGTGGTGCATGGGCTTAGTTGCTCCGTTGCATGTGGGATCTTCCCGGACCAGGGCTCAAACCCGTGTCCCCTGTATTAGCAGGCGGATTCTTAACCACTGCACCACCAGGGAAGCCCTGCCACTTTTGTTTCTAGTGTATCCTTAAAAGGCATGAAGAAGTGGCATGGGTGATGGCTGGAAAGGTTATGTTTTTTTTCAGTGGCCTCTTTAATTTTGGAATGACCAGCCTTTTTCCTGAAGCTTCTCCTGAATTATCATTTTACGTTCTGTTTTTAATCAGGTTGTAATTCAAGAGGAACAATTAATAAAACCTTCCATTTCCACATCTACTGTGAAGCTTTGTAACTTCTTCCTGTGAGGTGATGGCTAAATGAACAGAACATGAGAAATCTAAGTAGATTTGTGGAAACACAAACACATTTTAGTTTAGTTGTGAGTGTCACTTGGAATATAAATAGGGCCCTAGAGGATTCTCATATTGGTCTTTCCTCCTGGAGGCCTTCAGTATTATCTTGTGCTGTCATCTTTATGTTGTATTGGAAAAATCTGGGATTCTTTTTCCCTTGGTCATTATTTACTTTTTAAAAATAATGGTTTAAAGATTTCTTGCTATTTAATCTCAAGCCCAAACATGGTTTCTAGTGAAGAAAAGATATTTAATAAAGTTGGGTATTTTTAGTTCCAAAAAAAAAAATTGGGGGGAGGGGGAGGATGGGCTGCATCTAAAATGTGGAAGAAATTTTTAGGTGGGGCCGGGGGGATACTCTGACTCCTGTTCCTTTTGCTCTTTAAAAACTTGTTTCCCGTGGAAAAAAGAAATGTTTGATTTTGGAACTTTTTTTGTGTACTGCTTGGTGATCCTAACTTTTAATTCATTGGTGGGAAATTTTGGATGAGCTCGTTTCATAAGGATTTATGTGTCTTAAGAGATGGCAGGGGGTGGGGAAGCTTAACCTCCTTCGGAAGGGCCTGCATCCTTGGATGCTGCTACTTTTTGGTGGAAAATGTAAAGGCTGGTCTACTTTTGGATGACTTTTCAAAGAGGATAGCAGCTGCCCCCTCTTCATTCTTGGCTTGGCGTGCCCTTAGGGAGAGCTTCCTTATTACCCATCCTTCCCCAAAGTGGTCCCTTGACCTCCTTGTTTGCTTGCATCTGCCAATTCAGTCAAGAGAGACTGATCTCCTAGGCTCTAGCCCACCACTCTGATTTGGATTTAGATGGGATCAGGAATTTTGTTTGACATCCTTTTGTCTTTAAAAAAAAGAAGAGATGGTAATCCATAATCTCAAGCCTATTTCTTCCTGTCCCCACCTGTTTCTGTGTCCAGGTCCCTGAGAGCTGCAGGGAAGAGCAGCTTCATGGTGGGAGGGGAAAAGGAAGGTAGGAAGGAAGGTCCTAGGATGCTTTCTCCCCATTGCTCCTGAGGTTCAGTTGTATGTAGCCATGTACCTGTAAGCTGGGGCTGAGGAGGAAGAGCAAGCAGAGATGAGGGGAGGAGGAAGAAGGTTGTTTGGGGTGGTTTGTAACTGGTGAGTGGAAGCCCAATCCTGGTAAGAGCAGTGAACTTATCCTTGCCCATTGTCCCTCATCATTTAGTATCCCATCCTTCCCAGGAGAAGTTCCAAGAGCCTGTCCTCTGGTGTCTGGGCAGGGGTCTCCCCAGAGGCCCTATCGCCCTAGGGAAGCACCCTTGTCAGCCTGCCTTTCTCTTGATTCCTCTCTTGGTGCTGCTTGGCGCCACCGCTCCTTTAGACCAAGCCAAATAGCATGTAGCAGAAAATCCAAATAAGATGTTTGTATGATTCAGGTTTATTACTCTTACACAAAAGAAGTTCAGGACTGATACGGTGGCTTCATGGTCATCAAGGATCTAGGATCCTTATCTCTTTCTGTCCCACCATCCTCAGACCATGGCTTCCAGCCTCAAAACCACCCTTATCACCCAATGTGACTGTTGGAGCTCCAGCCATCACATCCAAATTCCAGATGGGAGACAGGAGGAAGAGAGAAGAGTACAAAGGAGTGCATGTCTCAGCTAAGTTGTCTCCCTTTATGGAGCTTTCCCGGAAAGCTCACATGGTGATTTCTGCTTGCATCCCATGACCACCTCTTCCTGCAAAGGAGGTTGGAAAATGTTGCCTGTCGCTAGGCACATGGAAGTCTCTGCCGTGGTCCAGCGTATGTGAAGTACCTTGTGTGTGGACCTCAGCATACTCTGCCAAGCATTCTAGCTACTTACAGAATATCTAACCCTCCTATCAGACCCTCGGCTGTTTGGAAGCAGCTTATCCTCTTCCTCTTTGTACTATTTATAGCTACCAACCCAGGGGCATGTGTGGTGGGCTCTCAGCCCGTCTTTGCTGAATTAAATCAAATTCAGACCCTCCCTCTCCCAATCCCCCACCCCTGCCCCCCATGGATCTGTGATTATAAATGATTTCTTGTCAGACATTAAAAAAAAACTAACTTCTTCCCAGAGGGCTTTTACATAATTATCAGTTTAATATGTGATTATGATAAAGGTGCTAATAATTATTAATAAAATTGGAAAAATCTAGGTCATGAAAATTGGCACTGTTGGTAAACATGTGATTATACTCTCTGATTCCAGATGTTACAGAGACAGGAGAGAAGCATTTCATCACTAGTCAGTGTTAGTAGAATGTCAGGGAGAAATCTTTATGAAAAATGCCCTTTTTGACTCTTTTGAGTTTGAACTTACAAAAATATAGGAAGATCAGAGTTGCCTGAGAAACTTTGTGTTAGTACTTCATGTTTGTAAACGAGCAGGTAATCCTGAAAATCTAGTTATGACAGTTTATGTTCCACCACAAAAAAAAAAAAAAAAAAAAAAAAAAATAGGTGGATGGAAAAAATCAGAATGGTTGGAAGGAAGGGCTTTCCCTTTTGCTCTCGGAGGGAAGGAAACCTGACTGAACCGGACATCTCAGCTGGACAGTGTCTTTGGTGAGCCCTTGCCATGTGACGGGCTGATTCACTTTGTCTGCTAGGTCCCCAGAGAGGTGATGTAAGCAGGGCCTGGAGCTTCTAGGGAGAGGAGAAAAATCAGTACTGGCCCCACCCTCTGGCCTTGGAAACTTAACAGAGCTCAGGCCAAAAGCAGATGGAGGTTTGCAGCTACATTTTGTGATTCTGTTTCAGATGTTGGTCATAGCATCTGTTGTTTCCTGTTTCTCGTTTTCCCTTCCCTTCCCTTTCTCTCTCTTACCTTTTCTTCTTTTCTTTTCCAGTTATGCTCCTATGTGCAAGCATTCTGCTCTCCCCAAATCAACTCAGGTCTGATCTTTGGAAATACGTGCACGAGGAGCCATGGGCTGCTGCTGTAGTTTTGGTTCTGAATCTGGTGAATCCGTGCTAAGAGGTTGAGTAGAAAGAGCCTGGGCTTTGGTGTCTGCGAGACACAGGTGTTAACTCCAGCTCCGCCGTCACTGGCTGTGGACTTGGGGCAAGTGCCTTCACTTCTCTGAATCTCCCAAATCTCATCTGTAAACTGAAGTTAATTCCTACTTCAAAGGGTCATTAGGAGGATTGAATGAAATATGCAGAAAAGCCCAGAGAGGCGGACGAAGACCAGATCGTGTTGAGCTACGTAAGCCAGGCTGAGAGGTTGGCGTTGATGTGGCTGCTCTGAGAGTCGGGGCCGTGGTGTGATAGGTGTTCCCAGAAGGTCACTCTGGCTCTAGAGAGACCGAATTGGGGCGGGGGCAGGCGGGTGTGGAAGCAGACGGCCCAGCTAGGAGGAGAGCTGTGGAGAAGGGGGCTGGACCTTTGGGAGGTGAAGACAGTAGGAATAGCTGAGGTCTTAGATGTGGAAGAGGGAAGGACGGGGAGCAGTCAAGCAGGAGTCCTGGGTTTGGGGATGGTGGTGCCCGTCCCAGAGCCTGGTGGAGGACTGTGCACATGGATGGCAGCTGCAGCGTGCTGGCCGGCTGGCTAGATCCCTGAGTACCTGGAGGAAAGAGGGGGTGCTTGTGTTGGATGGTGAATACTGTGGGGCAGGCCATGGTGCACCTCTGTTCTTGCTTTGAAGCTGTTGTGCTCTGACCATCCACCCATTTAGACAGCAGCTTCTAGAAGCAAGTAGGGCAGGATCCAGCAAGGCCTGGAATGTGACACAGTCTCCTGAAAGCGTTAGGGACCCCGGATAGTCACCTTGATACCACCTCAGATGACACTGGTCCCCTCACTGGTACTGTCTGCTCGAACAGAGAGTCAGGACAAAGTGAAAGCTACCCCAGAGCTGGATTCGGGGTGGACTTTGGAATTTGAGCAGCGTTCTCAAATTTGGGCACACTGATGGTGTGACTGTTGTAGGTGAGTCAGAACCCCACCCAGGGCGTGTACCTGGTAGATCTTGGGGTGGGGGACCCCTGGAAATCTGAGTTTTGAAGTGTTTTGAGAGACACTATCCTGGGTGGGGGGAAGTTTCCACGTGACTCCTGCCCTGGTTCTTTTCTTCCCATTTTTTTTTTCTTTCATTGAGGGAAATCAGTTTGGTGGCAGTATTTCCTCATCTTGTTTGTAATCCAGACTCTGGGGGCGATTAGGAGCAGGCAGCGTCCCCTCTGAGGAAGAAGAAACCTTGCACGTATTTTATGAATATATTCCTAAAATAA
Organism: Balaenoptera acutorostrata; assembly: GCF_949987535.1. NCBI lineage: Eukaryota > Metazoa > Chordata > Mammalia > Artiodactyla > Balaenopteridae > Balaenoptera > Balaenoptera acutorostrata. The sequence goes on along the minus strand of NC_080073.1, from coordinate 49,213,493 downwards.
TGACAATAGCAGCAAACAAACATACAGTGAGGTCTTTGTACTTGTGAAATGATTGTCATGCATTAGAGCCCAGATAAAAGGCTTTGGCAAATCTGTAAAGAATATTTCAGAGAGCAAAAGAACAGAATTTATAGGGTCTAAAAATAGCAGCTGAAGTGCTGCTGTGTTTAACTTGTCAGGAAACCTGTTGCGTTGAGACAGGCAGGGGATTTTATTTCTCTGGCCCCGAGGTCATTTGTCTTGTTTAAGAAGGGGCAGCAAACATTTCCAAATAGGGATGGATTTTTAAGGGGAGGAAGATGGCTGAGTATATATGGTATTTCTTGTTTTCTCCTCTTCCTCTTCCTGCTTCCTGCATCACTCCAATCTTCCCCCTAAGAAAAGGAAGGAAGGCCTGGTTTTCTCAGTAGAGTAAGTGGGGGGCTGCCTGGGTGGCAGAGTTTTGAATACATAGGTGATGATGCTTGTTGATGCCACATTTGGTGACGGCTGGTCTGAGGAGGGGTGGTGGCAGTCTGATTATTTGGTCTTTGTGGGTTCCCACACAACCCCACTAAGTAAGGAAATCAACCCATAGTTGAAGAAATAATGGTGTGACTTTTCCAAGACCGATTGGCTGCTTTCCAGACCTTGCTTGTCCCATTTCTGGGCAAGGGTGGTGTCTTCGCAATTCTCTACAACCCACAAAAGAGGTGTCTGCCCCACCCCTGGCCTAGGCAATCCTCAGGCTTCTATACTTAATAACATTATGGAATTAGCATCCCCAAACTTGTCAATTAGTAGGACTTCAAACCCCTTGCCTTTCAATACTTACTGAAACCTTGGCTGAAATTAATTATATCAGTATTTATTGTGGAGACTCTGAAGGTTATGCTGTCCATCCATTTTCTAGGCCACTCGTTGAAAACTGGTAGCCTGGAGGCTGGATCCTGCCCAGTCATGCTTTGCTTGCCCTGCACAGTGTGGACCTATACAATTGTCAGAATTTAAAAGTGGGATATTTTGTTTACAAATCTTGTTTCTGGATTCTCATGCAGTGCTGCAAGATACATCCTTGGTTTAGACTTCCTCTGCTGAGAGTGGAGTCCCCAGACTGCTGGGCATAGATCCCTGACCACCCAAAGGTGGCTCTCCTGTAGGTCATGATGAGAAACAGCCACTGCTGCTTCTTAGAGGATAGTAAGAAAAGGGGTGAATCAGTTGTATGTTGAACAATCAGCTGTATGTATGTTCAGATGTTCTAGAAAATCTGCATATACACTTGGCATGTGCTCTCAGCATTAGCTGTTGTTGCTGTTATTATTATCATTGTCATCGTGGCATTCCCTGTTTTCTGTGAGGGTTCTGTTGAAGACGTTGTTCACTACATAACCCAGGGCCTTATGGGGACCCCAGGGAAGACATGTATATTAGACCTCAGTTCCAGGAAATAGTTGTCCTCCTTCTGGGTTCCTGGCTCATTTATACCTTATTCATGCTACAAATCGTGTTTCTAATTTTGCCTTAGCTGCTAGGAAGCTCAGGCAACTTTGCAGCTTATTTCTAACAGAAGGACATGATTTTATGGCATGCATTTGGTTTCAGATGCTATCGTTTCTCACTGCTCTGCTTTTCTCACTTGTTTATTTTATTGTGGGCATTTTTGTAAGCATCCTTAAATACTGTTTGGAACAGGGCTAGGTGTAGATTAAAACAACAGTAACAAAATGTCTGTTCCTCTGAGAGAGGGTTTATAGTATCACTGCAAATAGGCTCCCACATCAGGATAAGCCCACATCTAAGCTTTGGGATGTCACATGGTCTTTCTCCCTACTGGACACTACTGACCTTTAACTCCATGTTGGACCTGGTTCTATCAATTGGGCTCAGCCTTTCCCTCTATGCTGGTAGCTTCTGTTCCTGAATTGGGATGGCTTATTCACCTGGGTAGAGTGATGTATCAGTCAGCTATTGCTGCATAACAGTGACCCCAAAAGTCAGGGCATCCAACAAGAAGCAGTTATCGTTGTCACATATCATTCTGAGGGATGTCTGGACAGTTCTGCTTCAAGCCATAGGTCTCCAGTTTGGCTGGGGAAGCTCTTCTCCATGTCTCTCATCCTTCTGGAACCAGTTGGCTACCAGAGCAGGCTCTTCTCATAGTGAGGGCAGAAGTACAGCAGGGGTGAGTGGAAACATGTGAGGCCTCTTAAGGGGTAGGCTCAGAACGAGTGCTGTCACTTCTTCCACGTTCCACTGGCCAAACCCACCATCAGAGCAGTGGGGAAACAGTTTGCCTCTAGTGAGAGGAAGTTCAGAGTCAGTGGCAAAAGGATGTGAGCACCAGGTGGGGATGGGGGATGCTGTCTACCACAGGCAATATGTCTATTGAAGACTGTCAGGGTGGGCATACTGCAGTGTCCGGCTCTTAGTGGGTATGTTGGATATTCTCCATTTCTCCCCTCCACATCTGTGCTCCACCATCATTCTCCCTGCTTTGTGCCCTTGGAGGCTGACCTTCCCTCTGCCTTTTAGTTGGGTTCGGTATGAAGGGAGTACCAGAAAAAGGGGGTGGAAGTGTGCCCACCCACAGGTTGGTGTGACTGTGACCCTCTGCAGAAGGCCAAAGCTTCTGCCAGGCGGCTAGTTCTGATAACCTTGGGGTTCTAGTAACCTTCAGACTTGGGGCCACAAGAGCTCCCTCCTCATGTACTTTGCCATGGGGGAGGGCTCCTTTTAAACCTGCCCCCTCTCTTGTAAATAGTCCCTTCACTGAACTCCTTCTCCCTGTTTGCAGGAGCCATCTATTCCTGGCCAAGACCCTCGTGGATGCATTAGATGCTCAATAAGTGCATGGTTGAGTATCAGGGCTTCTTGTTTTTCCTCCCTCTGACCTTTACACTGATCACTTCGGCTACCTGAAAACCCCATGGGATTTCAGACGAGGAAACCCTCCCTCTCTCCCCATTAACTTGTCCAGCCATGGTTCATTGCTTCTCACACGAACCTGGCAGTATCAATTCATCAGAGAGAATCCAGATAGAGAAGGTTTTACTTTATTCTCTGGGTTTTTTTGGTATGCCCTTTGGAATAATTAGGGATTCTTTCAAGAGCAACATTTTTTCCATGGGGGATTTATTTCCCAGATATGATTTATGCCCTATCACATCCCAAGAAGGGAATGTAAGGAGTGTTTGTGGCTAAAGCAGTCTGAACATAAGGAAACTAAGTGTAAATCCTACCAGGAATGATTGCATTCATTAATTTGGGAAGGGTTGATTAACACTGCCGCGCCTGACTCAGTAGAGCAATGCATTTTGTTTTTCTAAGCAGGAAAAAAAAGGGCCCCACATTTCAATCTCCTGAATGAGTTAGAGAACCACTAGAGTATTTCCCAAACTTCCCTAATGAAGTTGATGTTTTGTTAAAAATTCAGATTCCCAGTGTTTCAGGTTCACTGAGCCTGGGCTGGGGCCTAGGAATCTGTATTCAACGTGCATCCCTGGATGAGTCATTTTAATCCCCCACACTGGGCTCGGCTAACAATTCTCACACATTTTGGTCTATTGACTAAGAAGAAATCCAATGATGACGATAACAGTAAGGGTAGTATACAAGACTATTAACATTTAGAAAGCACTGTATGGTTTGCCAAGACTTTACATATTTTGTCTCATTAACCACATTGGCCCCTTCAGGACTTGTTCTTGTCTAATATTGCCTGTGCCAACATTATTTTACCAGAATTGAAGGGAAAGAATGGTACCAGCAGGTTTTTGTTAAATATCCTAATTGATACCAGAAGCAAAGATACAGCAGTTGTCAGGTTATACACATGAAAGCTACAAGCAAACAGCCTTTAGCCCACCCTTTGAGAACCAGTGCATGTCGTCAGGATAAGATTGTTTCAACCTCACCACATGCCTGGATTGTGCAATAGGAGTTTCTAGGAAGTTCTGTGGAGGGTTTCCTTACAGAGAGACATCTCTAGGCAACTGACTGCTCTCTGGAGGGGAGCACAGATGTTCCCTCCTAAAAAGGACATGCTGGGTTGTTTCTTTCTTGCCGGTTAGGAAGTCTCCCTTTCGAAATGCTGTTTCACGTTTCTGTAGCAGTTTTGCAGGAAGCCATGCCTAGAAAACAAAATTACTCTGATACTAGATGACTTTGCGGCCTTTGGTATCAAATGCGTTGTGATTGCTGAGATTTGGGCAGGAGGATGTTTCCTAACTTTATTAATTAATACATTTGGGGAACCATCATGTTATTCATTTTAATTAGAGATCCTGGGCTGCCTGTTGACTTATAACTCCTCTAGTTATTGCTTCTGTGACCCATTGAGGAACGAAGTGTCTCGCAGGCCAAGCTGAGTCCTCTCCGTACCTAGTCCACACCCTTTCTTCTGCCTTTTGCAAAATCTGTGGCAGTGTTGAATGAAAAATAGAAGCCCAAGGACTTGGAGGGCTGGGGAGCTGTGAGGCCCATGTGTTTTAGTGTTCGCACATTTCCCTCAGCCATGATAAAACCTTGGATTAAAGCTGATTTATCATCATCCCTGGGTTAGCATGTATTGCGTTGTCTATCTGGGAAAACAGAGTGGTATCTATTTATTCATTCTGCACTAAATTAGCACTGACTTAGATTTGAGCTTCAATTCATTGAACCAACAATTGTGGTATTAAAAATGTTCTCCATATCCAAGGGCAGAGATGAGGCCATGGTGGGTAATGAGGCCCTTGGGCCATGAACCCTGAAACATGCATCTTCCAGAACTGAGCTTGTGACTGTTTGCACATGACCTTACAGCACATGCTTTAGGAGAATACATTTAAGCTCAAGTGCTAAGTCCAGTGACGAATTCCAATCTTTTTGTTATTGTTTTTCTTCTTGAAGACAAAAGGAGTTTTATGCCCTGGTATTTGAGGTTCAGTTTAAGGGCAATGTTGGTGAATCATTATTGGATGGGGAGTTTTGTGAGTGCTGGGTAGTTTGTAATATCCAACCAAGAATCTACCCACCTGTCCACTGTCTGTCCATCTGTCCATCCATCTACCTATCCAGCCATCTCTACACTTAATGATTCCTACAAGGTGCCTGGCACTATGTTTACATGCTAGGGTTGCAATGATAAAGCAGTAGTAATAACCATAATTTATTGAGAACTTACTGTTCTCAGACGGTTTCCAATGTTCAAAGCATCTTTGTGAGGTAAGAATTGTATCGCCTATAAGAGAAAAGAAGCTAATGTACCTTTACCCTGATCACCCAACCAGTCAAGGTGGAACAAGCCTGAGGCATCCTTGTGACATGAGGAGCAGAGCGGCATTTCGTTTTTTTAATGTTAAACAGACTCTTCTATCTGCCTGGACCCAGACCCATGTCGGAGTGTAGAGTGAACGTTCTGTGGCAGGCTCACAGCTGGAACAGTCCCTCATTTGTCACTTCTTGCGGTATCTTCCTTTTATTAGTGAAACTGGGATAGGGATAGTCATGGGACTGAAACCCTGGGAGGCACGTCGACTCTTATTTCTCTGCTTTGCCCTTTACTGTCTTGGAAACTTGGGGTTCTGTCCAGACTCACCATGTCATTTGAGGGTGCAAGAGTACAGAAGTACAAATGGAGGTCCACTCAGTGAATGTCTAAATATTGAAAAGTTTAAAACAAGGTAGCCGTTAAGTAAACTCTGTTCTGCCCTCCTACACCTTTATGACAAGCTAGAAGCCCAGGATCAAATATAGATTTCTCAGGCTCTTTGGAGTTTAGTGCAGAAATTGACAGCATAAGGATGGCTGGTCCCCAGCCCATTCCCCCACTTCTCTTTCCATCTGACTCCACCCCACATTGCAGTGGGCCTCCTGTTTGGGACACCTCAGCCATCAGACAGTCATGCATGTGTGTGAACACCTGTCTAAGCTTCATCCACCCACTCCACACAAAAGGCTGCCTTTGGGCCTGGATGTATACTCGCTGGTGGTGCAGCTTGCAGTTGAGGGTGTGGACCCTGGAGAAGAGCCAACATACACCCTGAAAGTAAACCCAGGACTGTTTGGGCAGGAAATCCTGGGATCCTGGGCACCCAGAGCATGTCTGAAAGGGAAGGATATGAGCTCTGCCCTTGGCCTCACAACCTCCTTGCCCTTGGGGGAGAAATATAGCTAGAGGAGGGTTGTCTTAAACGTGGTGCTCAAGGCAAGGGCCGCTCTTGCCCAGGTCTCAGGCTTGATACAAGTTCCTCACAGTCAGAGGATGGAAGGGACTGAAAAGGTCACCTGACCCACCTCTGTCATTTTATACAAGCTGAACCCAGCTAGTAATCTCAGAGCTGTGTCTGGAGCCCTGGTTCCCTGGTTCCCTAGCCAATGTGCTATTCTCATCTTGCAAAGTGAGCCTGCCACTTGCAACTTCAGAAGGATGAGATTTTTCCAGACATCATCCTAGTGCCATTGTGGGTTGTGAGGACCTGAGGCTGGCCTTGAGTGGGTGACTAGCTTAGGTGAGCTCTACTGCAGAGATATGATTTCAGAACAGTTTATACAAGGCTCTGAGCTTTGGGAATAGGCTTCTGGCGTGCATATCTCAGCAGCAGTGCTGACCAGCTGTTTGATTTCTCTTAAACTCCTGGAGTCAGTTTCCTCATCTGGGAATTGGGGGTAAAATGGAATCTGCTGGTAGAGTAGTGCAGGTGGAAAATGAAAAGTTTGTAGAAATCTTCTCACAGAGCATGACTTTGCCCATAATGAGCACTCATGAATTGCATCTGTTGTGATGGTAGCTGTTACTGTAATTGTTCTCTAGGAGTCCTGGGCCGCCCTGAGAAGGGGCTGCCATTCATTCCATTCATTCAACAAATGTATAGAATACCTACCATTGCTTAACACTGTTCTGGAAGCTTGAGATTTACCAGTGAACAAGAGAAACAAAGTTCCTTGCCATAATGGAGCTGGCATCCTAACAGGCAGAGGCAAGGATAAATCATAAGTAAAATAATTATGGAAATTTCATGGAAAGTGATAAATGCTATAAGGAAAAAAACAGATAGGAAGAGGGGTTTGGTCATGCCAAGGTGGGCTGTAATTTTAAATAGGATGGTCAGGGTATGCCTCATGAGAGGAAAGACTTGAAGGAGGTGAGGAAGGGAGCCACGTGGAGAGATGTGAGAGAAGAGCATTCCAAGCAGAGGGAACAGTCAGTGCAAAGGCCCTGTGGCAGAAGTGCCTGTTTCTCCAGGGACAGCCAGGAGGGCTGTGTTTGTGTATAGATTGTAGATGAAGTCAAAGAAGTGACAGGGGCCTTACAGACCACTGAAAGGACTTGGCTTTTTCCCTGAGTGAGACAGGGCAGTTGTAGGGTATTGCTGGGGGGGAGTGACATGACCCTCGATACCTTCTTGCTAGGGCTTGGCCCTTGGCTTGGGCCCTTAGGCGCCCTCTGTATTGTCAGTCTGAGCCCCCATACCTCCCCCATCTCTTGTTCCAGGCTCACTGTCCCCATCCAGTCGTACCCCCTCCCCACCCCCAGCCACCATGCCCTGTCCCATTCCCTCAAGTCCCAGATGTCTGCCTCCAGCCAATGATGCCAATGATCGGATGCACTGTATTCTGAAGCCCCTTTTTTAAAAAAGGGGTGATGTTGCTGGTGGGAATTCAGCGTGGGGCAGGTTGTGGGTGCTCTTTTCATTTCTGCAACCAGCTCCCCATGGAGCTCGGGGCCCATGCCCAGGCCACCCTGGGCCCCTGGTCTCCTGGCAGGCTTTGTCCTGGTGAGCAGGGCTAGAGGACAGGAAGACGGGAAGGAGGCCTGGGTGGAGGGCAGGGTGGAGGACATTGAGTGAGGGGGTGTGTTGGAGCCGACAGGAAGCAGAGCTGGGTTTTTGTTCTCTGACTAGTTCCCAGTCCTTTCTCTGCCGTGGGGTTTCAGGGCTCGGTCTGAAACTGCATTGTTCCTGCAGTTGCTGCAGTCAAGCCCAAACATTGAACCACGTGGGGTTTCAGGGTTCGGTCTGAAACTGCATTGTTCCTGCAGTTGCTGCAGTCAAGCCCAAACATTGAACCACGACCACACCAGCCCTAGTTCAGCATGTGCCTGTGGGCATCCTCCGGGAGATACCTGCCCTGCCCTTGGCATTGGCGGGACAGACTTGCCTGGGGCCGCAGGCTCTCCTGGGTCCTGTGCTGAGGTGTGAATGTACCCCTTTGCAGCTCTGCGGTGGGCCTGGGGGTTGGGGTGGGGGGCGTGGGGAGAAGCAGGGCCTGCTTCACCTGCTGATCTCCCAGGGTAAGAGGACCTCTTCACTGAGTCCGGGCCTCCCGCTGACAGGCCCACCCCTTCCCACTCCTGCTCCGAGTAAATGCAGAGAAGCCCCATAGCTCTGTTTCTGGAAGAATCCGACAGTGGAAACACCCGCTCCCTTTGTGCAGCCCTGGGTTATCAGCGTCCCTCAGATTGAGGAAGTCTTCACCCTGCTGCCCATCCTCCCGTTCTGTTGTGCCCCTCCCTGCCCTGCAGAGGGGAGGCCCTGCCCGTGGGAGAGTCTGGCTGCCAGCAGGCAGTATGGCTGCCCCTCCCGCCCCTGACTGCAGGGCCCTGGGTTCTGCCGAGGATCAGCTTTGTGATCTGGGAAGGATCCATTCTTCCTCGTTTTTCCCCCCACCTTCTTTTCATCATGTCTGTGTGAAAAATGAAAGCTATTGTTGATTTAAAAGGACTATTTGCCTAATGCCCCTGGAATTTATTTGCTGGAGCATTTTCCATTTTCAGATTCAGTTCAGACCTTGGCTGCCGCCGAGAGGTTATGTAACCTGGGATGGAGTGGATCCCGTTGGCATCTGGGGACCCCAGTGCACCCCACCCTTAGCCACTCCTGTGAAGGGTGAGCTCCTCTGTGAGCTGCTGGAGGTGGGGAGCTGGGGAGAGGAAGGGGTTGATAGGGGAGAGTTGGCAGCTGTTAGAATGGGGTCAGGGGGAGGATTTCTTCCGGGGGCTGAATTCTTAGCTCTTCTCCGGACCTGCCTCCTCTTCCTCAGCTGTAGACCCTCCTCATGTACAAAGCCCTGGCCCATCAAATGGGCTGTCCCTGGGCCTTAACAAAAAGTCTGAGCATCCTTACCTGAGGCTTGGTGGGATCTGGGACCTATTTCTGGCAAGTTCCTTCCTGGTGAGCCTGTGGAATCTGTCTCCACACTCTGTCCATCCCAGCCGTACTGGCCTGGAGGGCCTACCCTGGCTGAGGACCGCACTTCCAGCCCCGATTTCCAGCCCAAGATCCCTTTTCTCCTCCGAAACCTGGCCTGGGTCTACGTGGAGTAACTCCGACAGGGGGAGAGGTGTTGTCCTGGGTTATGAGGGGCTGGAAGTCTAACCTGCTTCTAGATTTTTTTTTTTTTTTTTCAAACATCTTTATTGAAGTATAATTGCCCCACAATAGTATGTTAGCTTCTGCTCTACAACAAAGTGAATCAGCTACACATATACAATACGTTCCCATCTCTCTTCCCTCTTGCATCTCCCCCCCTCCCACCCTCCCCATCCCACCCCCCTAGGCGGCCACAAAGCACCGAGCTGATCTCCCCGTGCCATGCGGCTGCCCCCCACCAGCCATCCATTTTACATTTGGTAGTGTATATATGTCCATGACACTCTCTTACCCTGTCACATCTCACCCCACCCCCTCCCCATATCCTCAAGTCCATTCTCTAGTAGGTCTGTGTCTTTATTCCCGTCTTGCCACTAGGTTCTTCATGGCCTTTTTTTTTTTTCCCTTAGATTCCATATATATGTGTTAGCATACTGTATTTGTTTTTCTCTTTCTGACTTACTTCTAGATTTTAAAGGGTGGCAAAGACATAGAGTGGGATTTGGGGCCCAGAACTCCGTCATCTTAGTCGAGAAGAGGCCCCAGCAGGGTGGATGGGGGTGGGGGGGAGGGGGTGCAGGTCCCGCCTTCCCTCCCACACCCCCATCTTAGGAGATGGTAGAAAATCCATTCTTTCCAACCCCTCTCCTCCTCCCTCTGTGGCCTGAGATGTCTCCCTTCATATCATTTCTCTGTTTAAATTTGCTCATTAGCCCCCATTAAGAGCAAGATCACCCTGTATATGCCTGTATTCGTTAACACAATGCTAATTGCTGTAATTACCTAACAAACCCTCAATTTTCAGTGACTTAACCCACTAGAAGTTTGTTCATTGCTCAAGTATCAGTTCAAAGTCTCTTCTCCAGTGGACATAGCTTCCTCCATGTGGCAGTGCTGGTACCCCGGTTCCTTCCATTGCTGGCTCTGCCCGCCCCCCAGGGCCTCAGAGTCTTCTGCTTCCTGGGGGCAGGAGGAAGAAGAGCCGGTGGAGAAGGCGCAGCCTCTTCCTGAACACTCCAGCCCAGAGATGTCCCACATCCCTTCCATCACCTTCCATTGGTGAGAACTAGTCAGATAGCCACAGCGGTGGCCCCCGTGATAACACCACATGGCATCGGTGGGAGGAGATGGACAGAAAGGGGTGGGTGTCCTGGGGAGGTGGTGCGGAGGTGACTTCAGCAGGACTTGTTGAGTGAGTGTCTGTGCAGCTATGAAGGAGAGTCAGCCGTCCGAGGTACCCCTGGGTTTCTAGTTTGGAGGACAGGGCACGTGGTGGGGCCACCCAAGGAGAAGAAGTCTGCGGGAAGAGGAGTGGGTGTCAAGAGGGAAGGCTCCTGTCTGTCAGAGGCCCGGGAAGGCGGGTGCTTTAGGGCTATTTGGTGAATGCAGGAATGAGTAGAAACGGTAGTGAATGAACTTGAGCCCCTTCTGCCCACCCCATGGAGATACACTTGAGAAAAACTGATAGCTCTATTCACAGTTTGAAACCACAGCACCTGATAAGATCAGACAGACCAGTTTGCAAGTACAAAGCTAAGCATAAGAATAATCAGGGGGAAATAAAGCATCCTCAGTAACCCAGGAGAGGATGCCTCCCTGGGCCTTGTGCCCTCTTCAGTGTCTGGCTATTGTCTCTGTGAACCTAGGGGGAGCGGTGAAGGCAAGTGCCTGACTCGGGGAGGAGGGGTGCCCTCCTGCCCTGGGCTAGCATCGCTTCCTCTGCTCTCCTTGGCTCCAGGCTCATCACTCTGTGGGGGAGGGGGGCGGGGGTGATGCCGAGAAGGGCTGGGAGCAGGCATTACTTGGGCATCTGACCAGAAGCAAGCAGGCTGCCCCCTCCTCCCCTCAACAGAAAGAAAAGGGAGCCGGCTGAAGGCCAAGTCCCGTGCTGCAGCCACACCCGCTTTGCCGCTGGGCTGTTCCAGGCTGTGTCACAGGTGGCACCAGGGCTGCCAGGAAGCCTGGGCCAACGGGACCCTGAGTCAATGGTGGGTCCCTAGTGCAGGGACTTGGGGAGGCTCTGCAGGTGAGGGTTGAGATAGAGGCTTGGCTCCATTCCTGTCTCCAAGGTCGGACTTGGCAGCCTTCTCTTACGCCTTTATGCCAGGAGCCAGGAGAAGGGGCACTGCCCAATGGGGGAACTGGGGAGATTCACAGCCCTGCCTGTGAGGAAACCTGGGCAGAGGGCGTGGGCAGTCTATGGCCTGAGTTCCTAGCTGACATCTCCCACTGCTCCCCATAAACTCTCCTGCCCCTTCTCCCTTCCTTCTGTTGAAGCCTCAGGAGGAGATTCAACTGTGAGGGGGCACTTAGCATGTTTTAGACCAGGGAGGTCACTCTTAGGGAAGTTTGTTTTGTTTTATTTTTCCTAACTTCCAAATAAAGCATGAAGTGAAGTATTTGAGGCTGCATAGCAGAGGTTAAGGGCACAGACTCTGGAGCCAGATGGCCCAGGTTGGAATCTAAATTCCACCACTTACTACCTTGGGTAAGCCACTTAACTGCTCAGGAAACTTAGTGCCTCAGTTTCCCCACATGTAAAACGGTGATCACAGTCACCGTTAATAGGAGGACTAAATGGGTGAATATTTACAAAGCGCTTAGGACAGTGCCTGGCACATAACAAGTGCCATAAAGTGTGTGTAAAATTTTTTAAAATTAAATTTAGTTAAGGAGCGGTATAGACCAGAAGGTGGTAATTCCTAGTTTTCCCCAGTCTTCTCCCTTAAGACTCTCTCCATTCCTTCTCTGAGAAGATCTGCTTCCTTTTTTTTTTTTTTTAACCCCTCGGCAGCTGTGGAGTAATGATAGCCCTCTCCAGTACCGTTCCTAGATTCTGTACCAGGCAGCACAGCTGCTGGGGAAATGGACAGGAATCAAAAACAGCTCACAGGTGCCATGCTAGGCAGTTTGCATAAATTGCCTTTAATCCTAAAACAAAGCAATACAACAAAGCACTCAATCCTGAGGGGTGGGGATGCTATGTCCATTTTACAGATGAGGAAACTGAGCCTGAGAGTGAGTCTGGTAAGTTGATCCCGGGTTCAATACTCAAACCCTAGTTTGCCTGAGGCCCTGATCTCTCCTTGATGTCAGGCTTCTCCTCTCCCTGCAAAGGTGGTTGCTTCAGTTGTCATTTGATTGTGTCATCCTTCTGCTTGAACTCAAATGACCGATCACAGTGTTTATTGAATACATGCTGAATGTGGAGTACTATAGGAAAACAAAAGAGGGCTGTGGACTAGGCAGTGGTTGAGATGCAAGAGGGGTGAACCATTTGAGGAATGACCTGAAACATTGTGTGACTGCGTGAAGTTCCATGTTCCTTCTTGGCAGTGTTGCTGGGAGTCCCCAGGCGAGACCGTACCAGGGCCTGCAAGTGTTGGGGGAGCTTCCCCAATAGGAGAGGAGGTGCAGGCTTGTCCTGAAGGTTAGCAAGGTTTTAGGAAGGGGAGGCCCACTGGAACACACACAGAGCGGGTGAGTGAAGAACAGGTGGGACCAAGGTCTGTATAGTCAGGGGGAGAAAGCATGCTGGAATAAGTTTGCAAAGTTAGACTTAGAATTGGTTCATTGCCCTAAAATGGAAACCTTTGGGTGTACCTTTCCACCAGACAGACCATTCCTGGATTGTCAGTGTTCCACAAATTAGCATCTAACTTTCAATAGTTTAGGCCCTATTCAAGATTAAAAAGTAAATAAAAGATATCTTTTCCTAGATAGTCACATGACCCTTAGGCCATCTTGCCAGTGTTCTAGTATGACATTGAAAGGCTACCAATAGTATATTTGCTTTATTTCAAATTTGGAAGATTTATGGCATCAGGAAGAACAGCAGCGGTATCATGCTTGAGAGAAAGCCAGGTTGGAATAGGAAGGCAACTGGGTTTCCAGATATGTCTGGGAGGCTGATAGGAGCTGGGAGCTTCTGAGGCCTGAGTTTGGGGTGATGGAGGGACAGTAGCCCCCAGAGGGCCCCAGGCTGTGCAAGGGGACAGGCCCGTCTGCCCCAGAGCAGGTCAGCAGCCCTCCTGTGCCAGTCCCACCACCAGGCCAGGCGGTATGCTTGGCAACCCAAGCACCAGGCTAAGGGAGAAAGCACAGAAAAAGTCATAGAACCAAGAAGTGCAGATGTCAGGGAATTCTGGTGGCATGGGACCAGATTGGAGTCTGAAAACTGCATAGAAAAAACAACGAAAATTGAAAGCAAACAGACTCTGACTTGGGAAACTCGTTCTCCTTGTCCAGAATGCACGATTCAGAGAATGGCAGAACAACATAAACACTGCAAAACAAATTCAGCTACTTAATCTCTTTATTTTAGTAATCAGAGTTGGCACTGGGAATGCTGGTAGGAGCGGAGTTTGACTCAGATCCCCTTAGCCTCACTTGGCTTTTTCCTCTGTGTTTGAACAACTTGTTAAGTCTGCGTTTCCATTCCATTCCTTTCCTGGCCTGGTGTTTGGGTTGTCAGCCTGATGGCTGTGTGCGTATGGAGAAAGCTATGGGGCGGTTTCCTGCTGCCTGGGTTTTGAGAGCGTTCCCTTGGTCCCCGTGTGTGGCACTGGAAGACCAGTCTGGCCCTCAGTCAGGATTCTCACCCTGTGGGATGCAGTGGGCCCAGGAGGTGGTCCGCAGCTCCATCCCCTTGTGCCATTGTGGCAGGAAGGTTGGACCACTGCTTCCTGGTTGTAGATGTTTTCTTTCTTCCGTTCCTTCCTTAATTAACCTGGTTAGTCAACAAGCATTTACTGAGCACCCACCGTGGGCCAACTTTGTGCAAGATGAAAAAGAGCTCAAAGGGAAGGAAGGGAATTTTAGACTGAAGAAATAGCAGGTAAAAAGGCATGGGGGTGAGAGAGTACACAGCCTCTGTGAAGGAGGAGGTGGGAGAGTGTGGAAAGGGGGGCTGAAGTCTCTCTGCGCTCTTGGGGTGTGGTGCCAGAAGGTTCTGATCTTATTTTGCTGGCATGGGAGCCATGGAAGATTCTGTAGGAAGGGAGTGATTTATTTCATTCAACAAACATTTCTTTGGCACCTACCATGTACAAGATACTCTTTTAGTTGCTGGGGATACAACAGTGGTTAATCACAGTCTAGTGGGAAAGTCAGACAGGATGGGCAGAAAATGAGGTCAGAGAAACTGGTTGGCCAGGAGAAGTACCAGCCCTGACATCTGCTTCTACTGCATGGGGTTTTGCCTCCCCCCATCCACAAGCAGCGAGCCTGCTCTTAGGTCCCACATGTGTGAAGCCCCCTCTGCTTGAAATACTTTATCTTTTCATGGCCAAAACCATCTCATAATGGGGGCTGAGGAAGAAGTAACTGAAGGGTGGGAAGCTCAGAGGTCTCTGAGGATCCTTCAAGCCGGGAATCCCTCCACTAGAACCGAGGGCTGGGGCACCTTTTGGTGGGTATGTTTTGTGGGATCCCTGGGTTTGTGGAGAAGGCTGCACCAGTGACCTCTTAAGCCCAGTGGGTGGTGCCTTTCCTTTGTTACTTCTTATGCAGACTTCTGGGAAGAATTTGTAAAGAATTATAACAAAGAAGTGAAATGAAAGCAATTATGGTGAGCAGGCAGAGGTGAGTTGAGACTGATAGACCAGTAGAATGGTTACTGCTGAGAACCTCATTCTTGCGGGACAGATTCATTTCTTTCTCTGAGCAGAAGTGTGTGTGTATCGGTTAGCTTTTGCTGAGTAGCAAAACTCCCCCAAATTTAATGGTTTGAAACAATAGCCATTTATTATTGTCTGTGAATCTCTTGGTCAGCTGGGCAGTTTTGCTGATCTGGGCCAGGCTTGGCTGATCTTGGCTGGGCTCACACATGTGGTATGGCTCAGCTTGCAGGATCACTGAGCACTGGCTCACTCCAATGTCATGTACTTGGCTGTGGTGACAAGGGTCTCTCATCACGCTGCAGGCTAGCCTGGGCTTTTTACATGGTGGCTGGGAAAGGTTCTAAGAGTGAGAGTGGAAGGGAGAAAGGCCTTTTGAAGCCAGGGCTCAGAAGTTGTACAGTGTCATTTCTCATGCATTCTGTTGGCCAAAGTAAATTCAAAGGATGGGGAAATAGGCTCTTATCTCTTGATGGGAGGAGCCGCCATGTCATATTTTCAGGACACACATGTGGGAAGAGGTAGAAAATTGGGTCCTTATGCTGTGGGCAGAGCACGTGGGCTCTGGAGTCACCTGGGACTGTCAATCCAGGATTCTGCACTTACCCACAACCTTCATCCTTGAGATGGGAACACTAGTAGTATCTATCTCAAAAGACCATTTTGAGGATTAGATAACGCATGTGTGCCTAACGTATAGTAAATACTCAGTAAAAAGATACTCTATGAAATGAGGCTTTCAGGTGAACAGGAGAAGAGTATTTCATTCATTCTTGTTACTCCGCCCTCCTCAACATTTCTTTAACATCCTAACTTTATAAATACAGTAATTCTAATCATTTATTTAGTCAATAAAAACAAGTACTTATCATACACTAAACTGTGTTCTAGGAGCCAGAGACACAAGGAAATGAGGCACTAAGGAATTCCCCCTGTATTAAAGGATTTCAGTTTCATTATCTGCTCAGAAAATTCTGAGAACTGCCATTGCCTCTGAAGTTATAAATTCTCAAGCTGGGTGTTCAAGACCCTTCACAATATGGTCTCAGTTTGTGCTGCCTTCCTGTGCTTACTCTAGTCAAAGCGGATTCTTCCCTATGCCCCAAACATGCCCTGTGCTTCTGCATACTTCCAAATAGACCCTGGACAGGAATGGACTCCACACTGCAGGGTCAGTAGTAGGGAGCAGCCAGGCTGGGCTGGATGTAGGGATCCCGAACCAGCCCATGGCTGGGATCTGTGCGGTTCAGAGTCCATAGATATGACACCATTACCTCCATCTCAAGAGGCCTTTACTGATGCTCCCCTAACCTTTAGAACTCGCTGTGTGCCACTCCTTGATGCTTGCCTTAATGCTTGATGCTGGTCTGTGGACCAGTCTTACCCCCTTTAGGAGCTCCATGGACAGAAACACTCTTCCTCTTCTGCCTTCAACATCCTCCCACTGACAGTGCACCTCTTCCTAGGAGTTCCACAGGCGATTACAGAAACCCTCTACCACAGTCAAACAGCCAAATACACACTCATTTACTCCTGGGGTATATCTGAAGGAATGGGAGGCTGCATAGCCAGCCCCATCCTCTTTTCCCTTAACCTGCAATTATTGGATGAAAAGAGTAGGATATAGCACAACACAAACACTAGTTCAGTAAATGGCATAAAGAAGTTGAAGTTGTCCATGGGCACCAGTCACGTGGCTGTGGAAAGGTGACCTTGAGTGTGACTTCCCCATGGACCCAAGATGGGGCTCAGGGATCCCTCTGTTCCTCATCACCAGCCCTTCTAGGACCCACCAGCAACTTTATGAGATTTCAGACCCTCTTCCAGACCTTTATGAGATTCCAGACCCTCCTAGGCTTATTGGAGGGAAAAGAAGAATCGTGGTTCCTTTCTTTCTGCCATGCTTCCACCTTCTCTTGGAGACTTTCATTTCCCCTCCATGGCATTTTTGCTTGAGTAGAATGACTCTTAACCAGACCTTAACTGCTCCATGGTGGTTGGGGTGGGGGGAGGATGGGGAAGGGAAGGTGCCGTGTGAACAGAAACAGAGCAGCTCTCTGGAAAAGAAAGCTCCCTCAGCCTTCAAGAATGCAGAAGTCGAGAATACAAATAATGAGCAGTAGGAAGGCAGAGGGTCCTTTGTCATCTATTCAGGTGCTGCTCCCAGAAAGAAGTAAGGGAAAATGGAGATGAGATACCACATCAGAATTTGCTTTTTAACACTTCATTAACATGAGTTGACTGCTGGTATTTCCCCAGAAGCAGCATATTCCTGAGCTACTTACATTTAGGAATTGTTCTAAGGATTGCAGATAGAATATTGATAATTTCCAGACATCACGGATTCTGCTAACCATCAACATAAGCAATATTGGGCACTGGCTCTGATATTAACCACACTTGAAGTCCATCATCACAGGCTTCAACAAAATTCTCACATATCAGAACTCTCGTTAATCAGAATCTTAGAGTCAAAATAGATGGCGCTATTTTTCTGAAAATGGAAAAATATCCCCAATTTACTGTTCTAAAACGAACAACAAAACATACCTTTATTCACTTATTCCATCAATTCATTCAACTAACATTAATTGTGGATCTCTTAAAAAGCTATATTGTTTAAGGAATAGGAAATACAAAACTGAGTAACACAGTGAGGTCCCTGTGCCTTGTATCACAACAACAGAGGTACATATACCATAGAGCTAAAATACAGGTAGCAAACTCTGCGGACTAAAATAAATTTCCTTTATTTAATAAAGTGTATCAACCAGAAACCTATAACAAGCATCATATTTAATAGTGAAATATAGAAATAATTTGCATCATAGTAGGAACTATAAGCAAGAAGGCTTGCTATCATTGCTACTGTCTATTGAAGATTCTCACTAATGTAATAAGCCAAGAAAAATAAATTAGGTATAAATAGTAGAAAGTGAAAGATAATGTCATCATTTACAGATGATGCTGTCTAACTAGAAAAATCTAACAGAATAATAGATGAGCTGTTAGATTAATAGATTTCAGCAAGTTAGCTGGATCCATACACAAAAATCAGTAGCTTTCCTGTATGCCAGTACTTAGCAAGAACATATTATTTAAAAAAAATCACATTAGCAGAGTCCCTCAGGCAGCTACTTGTGCATCTTTCTAGAAATATATGTATGTATTTTATTAGTTGATTAGTTTTTATTAGTTGATTTACAGTGTTGTGTTAGTTTCACGTGTACAGCAAAGTGATTCAGGTATACATAATATATATATATTTTTTCAGATTCTTTTCAATTATAGGTTATTATAAGATATTGAATATAGTTTCCTGAAATATACAGTAGGTCCTTCTGGTTTATCTATTTCATATATAGTACTATGTATCTGTTAATCCCAAACTCCTAATTTTTCCCTCCCCCCTTCCCTTTTGGTAACCATAGGATTGTTTTCTATGTCTGTGAGTCTGTTTCTATTTTGTAAATAAGTTCATTTGTATCATTTTTTTTAGATTCCACATATAAGTGATATGATATGATATTTGTCTTTCTCTGACATAGAAATGTATTTTTATGTCTTCTGCCTTGTGTGTGTTATACAGGTGAGATTGTGTTGTACATACAGTTTCACCCATCATTCTTGTTGATTGCTGTGTAGTATTCCTCAGTAAAGCTGCACTGTGGTTCATTAAAAAAAAGAAAATCACATTGGCAATAAATGTAAAGTAAGAATGAACCCAGTAAAAAACTTGTAAGACTCATATAAGGAAAACCATAAAATTTTAAAAGTACTTAAAAGATTTGGCTAAATAAATAGATATACCACACAAATCTACCAATTGTCCCCAGACACTATTGTAGTAAGATTTTTTTCCATGGAACTTGACAGGCTTATTTATAATTCATATATAAAATAAAATGTGCAAAAAGAATCAGACTTTCTTTAAAAGAAAAAAATAGTGGAAGAAGGAACCTGCTTAGCCAGATAACAAAATATAAAACAGTATTTAAACCATATAGAATTGGTACAGCAGTAGACAAATAGATCAGTGAAACAGAATAGAGAGTTCAGAAACAGACATGTATACATGAGGTTTTAGTACATGATAGAGATTATGTTTCAAATCTTGGGGAAAAGGCTGAACTATTTAGCCTTAAATATTAGCAGATTCCTCATCGATATTCAATTACCAAAAAAGTATTAATTACTCATGTCTGTTGCTTTTATATAAAGGTTCAATGTGCTTTTATTGTAACCTTTATCTCAATTTTTGTCTTTCCCATATCAATATTAACTGTGTAGTGACCATTTGTAGTCCTTTCGTATTTTCATTTCTCATTGATTAGCAAGAACTCTCTAATATTTTATAATATTTATAGGACATATATGAGTATATAGATAGGCTGACTATATTTCTTCAGCCATTTTATTTTTCTATTTGCTTAATATTGCTTAGTTTTCATTTATATATATATTTAATATATATTTACTTATTTTCTTTTTTGTATGATTTTTCCATGCAAAATTTAAGATTTCTATAACTCTTATGCATAGAATATCTTTCCTCACTCGAATATGTAATAATTTAAAAATATTTTTTACAGCTAATTTTCAAAATTTACCTGAAATTTATTTCACATATTGACATATAATAATCTCACTTTCTCCAAATAGTTTATCTTAATAATCCAGGCATGGCTTTTACATTTCTAAAATAAATTGTGATACAAGGTTTATCATTTATTAAAGTCTTAATTATATAAGAACTATTTCTTTTCTTTTTTAGTACATTGATATCTTCATTTTTTCTCTCACCATTATCACTGTACTTTAAAATGTATAGCTTTTAATTGTATTACTATCTTATAAGGAAATTTATCTGTTATTCATTTATAATCTTTTATCTAATAATATCACAAGATTATTTTTTCCCAATAGATTTAGAACCATTTTTTGGAAATTTTTTTATCATGCTGAGGTTTTGATTCTAACTATATGTTGCCAAAAATTATTGTAGAAAGAATCAAATGCATATATGCTATAAAATGACTTACAAATCTGCAGCAAAAAAATTAATAATAATATATATTAGCAGAAATAACTATCAATTAAAAAGTAGTTAAATCCCTACCATATGCCATTTACAAAAATAATTTCCACATGGTTCGATGAGTTAAGTGTAAATGACAGGAGAAATTTTTAAAACTATATTCAAGAGTTGGAGTAGTGGAAGTCTTCTTTTTTTTTTTTTTTTTTTTGGCCCTGCCGTGTGGCTTTTGGACCTCAGTTCCCCAACCAGGGATTGAACCCTGTCCTCGGCAGTGAAAGTGCCAAGTCCTTACCACTGGGCCACCAGGGAACTCCAGGGAAGTCTTCTTAAACAGAATACAAGATGGCAGTATTGTAAAGAATGGATGATACATTTTATTACGTTAAAACCCCTTTTATGTGACAATTGATATCATTAACAAAATATTACTAGTGGAAATGTAAAATGATTAGTAGAAAATATATATCGTAGGCAAAGGATTTTTAATCAGAATATATAAAGAACTTTTAAAAAAAAAACAATAAAGAAAACCATTTACCACCAATTAAAAAACTAAAATATATAAGGAGGCATTTTAGAGTCTAGGAAATACAGTAGCCCAACAAACAAGCAAAAAGTTACATATTTATTCTCACTTGTAATCAAAGAAGCACAAAACAATGAAATAGTATTTTTCATCCATAATATTGGCAAAAAAATTTTAAAGATTAAAAATATCAAATGTTGGTAAAAATAAGGAAGTAGTTATTTGCATTTACTAGTGATAGGAGTGTAATTTGACTTCTATCAAATATTTTAATTGTTCATATCTTTGAACCTAACAACTCTTCCCAATCCCCCAATTCATCACACCACCCCCCCCACTCCCACCCCGCTTTCCCCACTTCGTGTCCATACGTATGTTCTCCACATCTGTGTCTCAATTTCTGCCCTGCAGACTGGTTCATCTGTACCATTTTTCTACGTTCCACATATATGCATTAATATACGATATTTGTTTTTCTCTTTCTGACTTACTTCACTCTGTATGACAGTCTCTAGATTCATCCATGTCTCTACAAATGACCCAATTTCATTCGTTTTATGGCTGAGTAATATTCCAATGTATATATGTACCACATCTTCTTTATCCATTCGTCCGTCGATGGGCATTTACGTTGCTTCCACGACCAGGCTATTGTAAATAGTGCTGCAATGAACATTGGGGTGCATGTGTCTTTTCGAATTATGGTTTTCTCTGGGTATGTGCCCAGTAGTGGGATTGCTGGGTCATATGGTAATTCTATTTTCAGTTTTTTAAGGAACCTCCATATTGTTCTCCATAGTGGCTGTATCAAGTTACATTCCCACCAACAGTGCAAGAGGGTTCCCTTTTCTCCACACCCTCTCCAGCATTTGTTGTTTGTAGATTTTCTGATGATGCCCATTCTAACTGGTGTGAGGTGGTACCTCATTGTGGTTTTGATTTGCATTTCTCTAATAAGTAGTGACGTTGAGCAGCTTTTCATGTGCTTCTTGGCTATCTGTATGTCTTCTTTGGAGAAATGTCTATTTAGGTCTTCTGCCCATTTTTGGATTGGGTTGTTTTTTTTTAATATTGAGCTGCATGAGCTGTTTATATATTTTGGAGATTAATCCTTTGTCCATTGATTCGGTTGCAAATATTTTCTCCCATTCTGAGGGTTGACTTTACATCTTGTCTGTAGTTTCCTTTGCGGTGCAAAAGCTTTTAAGTTTCATTAGGTCCCATTTGTTTATTTTTGTTTTTATTTCCATTACTCTAGGAGGTGGATCAAAAAAGATCTTGCTGAGATTTATGTCAAAGAGTGTTCTTCCTGTGTTTTCCTCTAAGAGTTTTATAGTGTCCGGTCTTACATTTAGACCAATCCAATAAACTCCAATCCATTTTGAGTTTATTTTTGTGTTTGGTGTTAGGGAGTGTTCTAATTTAATTCTTTTACATGTAGCTGTCCAGTTTTCCCAGCACCACTTATTGAAGAGACTGTCTTTTCTCCATTGTATATCCTTGCCTCCTTTGTCATAGATTAGTTGACCCTAGGTGCGTGGGTTTATCTCTGGGCTTTCTATCCTGTTCCATTGAGCTGTATTTCTGTTTTTGTGCCGGTACCATATTGTCTTGATTACTGTAGCTTTGTAGTGTAGTCTTAAGTCAGGGAGTCTGATTCCTCCCGCTCCTTTTTTTTTCCCTCAAGACTGCTTTGGCTATTCAGAGTCTTTTGTGTCTCCATACAAATTTTAAGATTTTTTGTTCTAGTTCTGTAAAAAATGCCATTGGTAATTTGATAGGATTGCATTGAATCTGTAGGTTGCTTTGGGTAGTGTATAGTCGTTTTCACAGTATTGATTCTTCCAATCCAAGAACATGGTATATCTCACCATCTGTTTGTGTCATCTTTAATTTCTTTCAACAGTGTCTTATAGTTTTCTGCATACAGGTCTTTTGTCTCCCTAGGTAGGTTTATTTCTAGGTATTTTATTCTTTTTGTTGCAGTGGTAAATGGGAGTGTTTCCTTAATTTCTCTTTCAGATTTTCCATCATTAGTGTATAGGAATGCAAGAGATTTCTGTGCATTAATTTTGTATTCTGCAACTTTACCAAATTCATTGATTAGCTCTAGTAGTTTTCTGGTGGCATCTTTAGGATTCTCTATGTATAGTATCATGTTATCTGCAGACAGTGACAGTTTTACTTCTTCTTTTCCAATTTGTATTCCTTTTATTTCTTTTTCTTCTCTGATTGCCATGGCTAGGACTTCCAAAGCTATGTTGAATCATAGTGGCGAGAGTGGACATCCTTGTCTTGTTCCTGATCTTAGAGGAAATGCTTTTAGTTTTTCACCATTGTGAATGATGTTTGCTGTGGGTTTGTCATATATGGCCTTTATTTTGTTGAGGTAGATACACTCTGTGCCCACTTTCTGGAGAGTCTTTATCACAAGGGGGTGTTGAATTTTGTCAGAAGCTTTTTCTGCATCTATTGAGATGATCATATGGTTTTTATTCTTCAATTTGTTAATATGGTGTATCACATTGATTGATTTGCGTATATTAAAGAATCCTTGCATCCCTGGGATAAATCCCACTTGATCATGGTGTATGATCCTTTTCATGTGTTGTTGGATTCTGTTTGCTAGTATTTTGTTGAGGATTTTTGCATCTATATTCATCAGTGATATTGGTCTGTAATTTTCTTTTTTTGTAGTATCTTTGTCTGGTTTTGGTATCAGGGTGATGGTGGCCTCATAGAATGAGTTTGGGAGTGTTCCCTCCTCTGCAAGTTTTTGGAAGAGTTTGAGAAGGATAGGTGTTTGCTCTTCTCTAAATGTTTGATAGAATTCACCTGTGAAGCCATCTGGTCCTGGACTTTTGTTTGTTGGAAGATTTTTAACCACAGTTTCAATTTCATTACTTGTGATTGGTCTGTTCATATTTTCTGTTTCTTCCTGGTTCAGTCTTGGAAGGTTATACCTTTCTAAGAATTTGTCCATTTCTTCCAGATTGTCCATTTTACTGGCATAGAGTTGCTTGTAGTAGTCTCTTAGGATGCTTTGTATTTCTGCGGTGTCTGTTGTAACTTCTCCTTTTTCATTTCTGATTTTATGGATTTGAGTCCTCTCCCTCTTTTTCTTGATGAGTCTGGCTAATGGTTTATCAATTTTGTTTATCTTCTCAAAGAACCAGCTTTTACTTTTATTGATCTTTGCTATTGTTTTCTTTGTTTCTATTTCATTTATTTCTGCTCTGATCTTTATGATTTCTTTCCTTCTGCTAACTTTGGGTTTTGTTTGTTCTTCTTTCTCTAGTTCCTTTAGGTGTACCGTTAGATTGTTTATTTGAGATTTTTCTTGTTTCTTGAGGTAGGCTTGTATAGCTATAAACTTCACTCTTAGAACTGCTTTTACTGCATCCCATAGGTTTTGGATCATCGTGTTTTCATTGTCATTTGTCTCTAGGTATTTTCTGATTTCCTCTTTGATTTCTTCAGTGATCCCTTCGCAATTTAGTAATGTAGTGTTTAGCCTCTATGTGTTTGTGTTTTTTATGTTTTTTTCCCTGTAATTGATTTGTAATCTCATAGCATTGTGGTCAG
Organism: Balaenoptera acutorostrata; assembly: GCF_949987535.1. Lineage (NCBI taxonomy): Eukaryota > Metazoa > Chordata > Mammalia > Artiodactyla > Balaenopteridae > Balaenoptera > Balaenoptera acutorostrata. Next base: position 49,189,394 of record NC_080073.1, on the reverse strand, counting down.
AAAAGATGCTTGATATGATTTCAGTTTTCTTAAATTTACTGAGGCTTGATTTGTGACCCAAGGTGTGATCTGTCCTGGAGAATGTTCCGTGCGCACTTGAGAAGAAAGTGTAATCTGCTGTTTTTGGATGGAATGTCCTATAAATATCAATTAAATCTATCTGGTCTATTGTGTCATTTAAGCTTCTGTTTCCTTATTAATTTTCTGTTTGGGTGATCTGTCCATTGGTGTAAGTGAGGTGTTAAAATTCCCCACTGTTATTGTGTTACTGTCGATTTCCTCTTTTATAGCTGTTAGCAGTTGCCTTATGTATTGAGGTGCTCCTGTGTTGGGTGCATATATATTTATAATTGTTATATCTTCTTCTTGGATTGATCCATTTATCATTATGTAGTGTCCTTCCTTGTCTCTTGTAACATTCTTTATTGTAAAGTCTGTTTTATCTGATACGAATATTTCTATTCCAGCTTTCTTTTGATTTCCATTTGCATGGAATATATTTTTCCATCCCCTCACTTTCAGTCTGTATGTGTCCCTAGGTCTGAAGTGGGTCTCTTGTAGACAGCCTATATATGGGTCTTGTTTTTGTATCCATTCAGCGAGCCTGTGTCTTTTTATTGGAGCATTTAATCCATTCACGTTTAAGGTAATTATCAATATGTATGTTCCTATGACCATTTTCTTGATTGTTTTGGGTTTGTTTTTGTAGGTCCTTTTCTTCTCTTGTGTTTCCCACTTAGAGAAGTTCCTTTAGCATTTGTTGTAGAGCTGGTTTGGTGGTGCTGAATTCTCTTAGCTTTTGCTTGTCTGTAAGGCTTTTGATTTCTCCATCGAATCTGAATGAGATCCTTGCTGGGTAGAGTAATCTTGGTTGTAGGTTCTTCCCTTTCATCACTTTAAGTATATCATGCCACTCCCTTCTGGCTTGTAGAGTTTCTGCTGAGAAATCAGCTGTTAACCTTATGTTAACCTTATGGGAGTTCCCTTGTATGTTATTTGTCATTTTTCCCTTGCTGCTTTCAATAATTTTTCTTTGTCTTTAATTTTTGCCAATTTGATTACTATGTGTCTCGGCGTGTTTCTCCTTGGGTTTATCCTGTATGGGACTCTCTGCACTTCCTGGACTTGGGTGGCTATTTCCTTTCCCATGTTAGGGAAGTTTTTGACTATAATCTCTTCAAATATTTTCTCACGTCCTTTCTCTCTCTCTTCTCCTTCTGGGACCTCTATAATGCAAATGTTGTTGCGTTTAATGTTGTCCCAGAGGTCTCAGGCTGTCTTCATTTCTTTTCATTCTTTTTTCTTTATTCTGTTCCACAGCAGTGAATTCCACCATTCTGTCTTCCAGTTCACTTATCCGTTCTTCTGCCTCAGTTATTCGGCTATTGATTCCTTCTAGTGTAGTTTTCATTTCAGTTACTGTATTGTTCATCTCTGTTTGTTTGTTCTTTAATTCTTCTAGATCTTTGTTAAACATTTTTTGCATCTTCTCGATCTTTGCCTCCATTCTTTTTCTGAGGTCCTGGATCATCTTCACTATCATTATTCTGAATTCTTTTTCTGGAAGGTTGCCTGTCTCAACTTCATTTAGTTGTTTTTCTGGGGTGTTATCTTGTTCCTTCATCTGGTACATAGCCCTCTGCCTTTTCATCTTATCCATCTTTCTGTGAATGTGATTTTTGTTCCACAGTCTGCAGGATTGAAGTTCTTCTTGCTTCTGCTGTCTGCCCTCTGGTGGATTAGGCTATCTAAGAGGCTTGTGCAAGTTTCCTGATGGGAGGGACTGGTGGTGGGTAGTGCTGGCTGTTGCTCTGGTGGGCAGAGCTCAGTAAAACTTTAATCCACTTGTCTGCTGATGGGTGGGGCTGGGTTCCCTCCCTCTTGGTTGTTTGGCCTCAGGCGACCCAACACTGAAGCCTACCTGGGCTCTTTGGTGGGGCTAATGGCAGACTCTGGTAGGGCTCACACCAAGGAGTACTTCCCAGAACTTCTGCTGCCAGTGTTCTTGTCCTCACGGTGAGCCACAGCCAACCCCCGCCTCTGCAGGAGACCCTCCAACACTAGCAGATGGGTGTGGTTCAGTCTCCCCTGGGGTCACTGCTCCTTCCCCTGGGTCCTGATGCACACACTACTTTGTGTGTGCCCTCCAAGAGTAGAGTCTCTGTTTCCCCCAGTCCTGTCAAAGTCCTGTAATCAAATCCTGCTAGCCTTCAAAGTCTGATTCTCTAGGGATTCCTCCTCCCATTGCCGGACCCCCAGGTTGGGAAGCCTGATGTGGGGCTCAGAACCTTCACTCCAGTGGGCGGACTTCTTTGGTATAAGTGTTCTCCAGTTTGTGAGTCACCCACCCAGCAGTACCGTCTCATTGTGGCTTCTCCTTTGTCTTTGGATGTGGGGTATCTTTTTTGGTGAATTCCAGTGTCTTCCTGTCAGTGATTGTTCAGCAGTTAGTTGTGATTATGGTGCTCTCGCCGGAGGGAGTGAGAGCATGTTCTTCTACTCTACCATCTTGAACCAATCTCCCAACTCTGCTTTTTGATGTCTTCTCTACAGAAATATTTGCATGCATGCTCAAAGCAAGAATTTTTTATTACAGTGTTGTCTATGCCCGTAGAAAAATTGAAACCATGTAAATGTCCACAAGGAGAGTTAGATGCGCTATAGTGGAGTAATCCTATGGAATCTAATATGCAGCAAGTAAAAAGAATGAGGCAGGCTCTGTAATGGCATAGAAAGCTCTCAGAGATCCTACTTTAAAAATGAAAAAAAGAGAAGAAAGAACACGGTGGATGCTGTGATGGACAGCTCACAGTTCAGATCTTCCTCCAGGAAGGACTTCTTCCTCCAGCTGAGACATTCACCTGTCATTTCCTCTTGTGCATCACCTTCAGCCAACCTTGTCCAAGGTCACACCCCCTTCCTGGAGCAACCTGCATCCAATGGCTGATCCTTACAGAGGAATAAAAGCCTGGACCTCTTGGCCCAACTTGGAACAATACTGAAAGGTCATTCCATCTTTAGAATTCAATAATAATAATTAATTATTATTATTATCAATTATTTCTTGAGTAGTTAATAGGTTTGGCTAAGACTTCCATTGAGACCACATCACAGCTCAACTTCATCTACCCGGTCAGCTTCTGTCCCTTCCCATCATAAGTGTTGATCCCAAGGGCACTCCCTAATAATCCTCATGCACACTAATCACCATCTGAATTGGCTTCCCCAGAACCCAGCCTATGACAATGAAGTCATAGAACCATAGACATAGTTGATACTATTGACATTAAAGCAATCCCCACAACGCTATATGTATGTATATGTATCAAATATATTTTTAAAGTTCAGAGTAAGTTCCTGGCTCTCTTGAAATGCTTCATTAGATGATGAATTTTGTGTTAAGATTTAGATTCTCTGTTTTTTTTTTTCTGGCCACGCTGTGCCCCATGTGGGATCTTAGTTCCCCGACCAGGGATTGAACCCACACCCCTTGCAGTGGAAGCACGGAGTCTTAATTACTGGACCACCAGGGAAATCCCTAGATTATCTTTTTTTAAAAATTTTAATCCTTTCATTTGTACGTCTTAAATCAGGCGTACCTTTCTAGTTTTTGGCCTCTTCCAAGTGAGGTTAGTTACAGAGTCAATGGATTCAAACTGTTGTAAATAACAGTTTCTCTTTTAACAATGGCGTTTGTATATCCTGAGGCCTTGCTTGGTGTTGGGTATTTTGTGTGCATTATCTCATTTAATCAGAACCACCATTCTGTGTCACGGGTACCACCACTACCGTCATTTTGCCGAGGAGGAAACTGAGGTTTCAAGAGGATAAATAAGTTGTCCAAGGCCACACAGCTATTATTTGGCAGAACCATATTACTTCAAAGACTGTGATTTTAGTCATTATTCTCTAGTGTCCCCTTATGAGGGTGCAACACTCGTCCTAGAATTTCTCTGTGGATCGTCCACTTCTCATGATGGTGTATTTTGCTCTGGACCTGTGATGTGATGATCTGGATGCAGACAAAGTTGCTAAAGCACTCTCCAACTTGACCCAGCCTTTCATTTCCCTCATTACTTCATGGAGAATCATATATTCCAGCCACTCAAGTATCTTTGAGGTTCTGGGCCTTGTTAAGTGGGGTTTATATTGCTCAGCATTTCCCCCACCTAATGCGAACTTTCAGTCATGTGGTCATAAGAGGGAAGTGCCGTGTAATGCTTCCTGAGAATTCAGGGCTGTTGTGAAACTTTAAATGGAGTACCTCTAAGTTTCCTTCTTGGAAAATCCTGTGATTCTCTTATTAACTGACAAGGGGCCACGTGACAGGGGATTTTGCTTCACCAAACACATTGTGATGATTCCCCTTACCCAGTGTGCCTGACACCACAAGCTACGTGTCCGTTCCGATATCTTTTCCTTTGCCAGAGGAAGGAACTGAGCTCAGAGAGGCTGAATTCTTTACCCAAGCCATCACGGATGAAAGGCTTCAAATTCGGGGTTGCTGACCCCAGAGCCCTGTCTTCCTACCACACCATGCTGCCATATTTTATTTTGTTGGGATGGGGAAAGGCAATGAGGGAGCCCAGGGCTGGATGAAAGAATCGGGTACATATCGGATTCAAAGTGTGTCGGAGCTATGTCCGAACTGCTTGGGTGTCCTTAGGTCTCGTGCAGGCTACCTATTCAACCAGGAGATGGAACATTTCCAACAGAAAGGAAACCAATTCAGTTTTAAGAAAAGTTCAAGGTTCTTCCCCTACCCCTCTCTCCCAGATCATACCCCTTCTCAGCCCTTCAGCAGAGACAGGTAGAAATAAGCTGAACTTTTTTTTCTGAGACATCTGGAGTCCCAAAAGTATCTGAGATTTAAATGGAGAAGGAGCATATGGAGAAACTGACAGCTGGGTGTAGATAATAGTTAGCCTTAGAGAGACACTAACTAAATTGTGAGGAGGTGAATTTCCCATTAACCAGGCAATCTTTTCTGGTTTTCCACTTTCTAACCAAGCTGTGTTAAACTTGGTTACAGAGATAGAAAGTTCCAACCATCAGGTGAATTCTAGAAACAGATGCATTGGAGGTGAAGCTTTACCTTTTGATGTGTTTTAAAAGCAGTTCATGGGACTTCCCTGGTGGTGCAGTGGTTAAGAATCCGCCTGCTGTGGCTTCCCTGGTGGTGCAGTGGTTAAGAATCCACCTGTGAATGCAGGGGACACGGCTTCGAGCCCTGGTCCAGGAAGATCCCACATGCCGTGGAGCAACTAAGCCCGGGCGCCACAACTACTGAGCCCGCGCTCTAGAGCCTGCGAGCCACAACTACTGAAGCCTGTGTGCCACAACTACTGAAGCCCGTGCACCTAGAGCCTGTGCTCTGCAACAAGAGAAGCCACTGCAGTGAGAAGCCCGCGCATTGCAACAAAGAGTAGCCCTCGCTCTCAACAACTAGAGAAAACCCGCATGCAGCAGTGAAAACCCAATGTAGCCAAAGAAATTAAATAAAATGAATAAATAAATAAATTTTTTTAAAAAAGAATCCGCCTGCCAATGCAGGGGACACGAGTTTGAGCCCTGGTCCGTGAAGATCCCACATGCCACGGAACAACTAAGCCTGTGCGTCACAACTACTGAGCCTGCGCTCTAGAGCCCGCGAGCCACAATTACTGAGCACTTGCGCCACAACTACTGAAGCCTGCACACCTAGAGCCCCTGCTCCGCAACAAGAGAAGCCACCTCAATGAGAAGCCCACGCACCGCAACGAAGAGTAGCCCCCGCTCACCGCAACTAGAGAAAGCCCGCATGCAGCAATGAAGACCCAACATAGCCAAAAATAAATAAATAGATAAATTTATTAAAAAAAAAAAAAGCAGTTCATGGAAATCTGAAGAATTTCCCTATTATGTATGCCTGGAGGGTAGCAGAAAAAGTGTTCCTTGTGAGAATCAGAAGCACGAGCTGGACACTTAGGAAAACCTTGCTTACAGAAGCAAACATTTAGCCAGAGGGTTCCCACACTGAGGGCTTTGTGTGACTTTCGGGAACGGTGTGGAAATCATGTGAGGTGCTAGTTCTGCTCAGCCTTTAATTATGCTTCACCTTTCCTCAATGTCTCCTCTCTTTTCTTTGCTCACTGCTGAACAGAAACCTGAACGATGTAGTTTTTGGCAGGTGGCCTTGGTAGAGTTCAGTATTTCTCACCCCACCCCTTTAAAACCCTGAAAGGAGTTCATTTTAGAAAGTTGAAGGAAATCACGCGGAGGCTCTTGGATGTTCAGAGAGGGCTCCTCCCATCCGTGAAGGTGCTAAGGCCGGCTGGCAAGGCCTGAGAAGGCCTTCAGTCATCCTCCAGCTCGTTCGTTTCTTCAGCGTGTTTACTGAGCCTGTTCATGGGCTGGGTATTGAGAGGCTGATGAAATAGATGTGGTTCCCTCTGCTAGGAATGCTGGGAAGTAAACATGTGATAATTAAATAAGGAGAAATCGATTGTCACAGGGGCTATGAGGGAAACGACCAGGCTTCAGTGTTTGAGAAGGGTCAGTCACGCTGAGTGTAGGCAGAAGAGCACTGGATGCAGAGGGCATAGCACACGCAGTGGCCTGGAGGCAGGTGTGGGTGTTGAGAGGGGCAGCTGGGAGGCCGGCGTGACTGGAGTGTGGTGGGCGAGGGGGAGCGGGGGAGGAGGTGATGGTGGAAAAGCCCTCAGAGCCTGTTCCCGAGGGCCCGGGTGGGCCAGGCTCAGTGAGTGGGTTTAATTAGATGAGCAGTGAGGAGCAGCTGAAGGGTTTTCAGTGGGGGGTGTGTGGTTTTACTTGCATTTCAGTAAGATTACCCTGGCTCTTGAGTGGAGAATGGACAGGACAGGAGCAGGAGAGAAAGCAGGGAGCCCGAGAGGAGATACACGTGGTAGGTCATGGGGAAGGGATAAATTAGGAGGATGAGATTAATATATACACAGTACTGTATATAAAACAGATAACCAACAAGGACCTACTGTATAGCACAGGGAACTCTACTCAGTATTTTGTAATAACCTATAAGGGGAAAGAATCTGAAAAAGTATATATGTATATATACATACCTATAAAACTGAATCACTGTGCTGTACACCTGAAACTCACATGACATTGTAGATCAACTATACTTCAATAAAAAAAATAATTTGAAGAAGAAGTCACTGTGCTTCCCAGTGGACAGGAGTGAATCTAATTTGGCCCCTGCCACTTCGTTACTGTGCAGCTTTGGTCAGGTCTCCTAATCTCTCTGGCATGCGACTGTTCGCCCCTAATAAAACAGGGACAAGTATTTTCTCATGTGGTTTCTTTTTTTTTTTTTTTTTTTTAAATAGATTTATTTATTTATTTTTGGCTGCGCTGGGTCTTTGTTGCTGTGTGCAGGCTTTCTGTAGTTGCGGTGAGCGGGGGCTACTCTTCGTTGCGGTGCATGGGCTTCTCATTGCGGTGGCTTCTGTCATTGCAGGCACGGGCTCTAGGTGTGCGGGCCTCAGCAGTTGTGGCACGCAGGCTCTAGAGTGCAGGCTCAGTAGTTGTAGCTCATGGGCCCAGCTGCTCCACGGCATGTGGGATCCTCCTGGACCAGGGCTTGAACCCGTGTCCCCTGCATTGGCAGGCGGATTCTCAACCACTGCGCCACCAGGGAAGCCCCTCATGTGGTTTCTGGAAGGAATAAGTATTACAAAGTCCTCTATAAACCTGGACCGTATGCTACTATGATTCATATTGAAAGGGGGGGGGGGTTCCTCCAGTGTGGGAAAATCACTCAGCAGTCGCCACATGAGCAACATTTTATTACCGCCTGAGGCTAAAAAGATGCCTTTGTTTCCTTACTGCCCCATGTATCTCTAAGGGAGTGCGGCTAGTTAAAAATTACATGGTGTGGTCATTTATATGTAGTCATTTACGGAGGTCATAACTTGGAATGGCTGAGCCTTTTTTTTAGCTTTATGTCTCTGGTCACCACCTGCGGGTGACACACGAGTGTGATAAAGTATGTAGTGTGACATGCTGCTGTGAATGTGAGGAATGCCTGACGGAGGACCATTCAGTCTTCCACAGCCACTCTCCACTGACATGAGACCACAGCTTTTAGCACCCTATTGCTGCTGCTAGACCATCAGGGCCCCCCAGTCAAGTGGATGGCTATATTCTCATCCCCAAGTTCCTCAGTTTCTCAGGGTAAAGTCACAGAACACTGATTTTGGCTTTGAACAAAGCATCTCTATCTTTCATCATGAGTTTGGGCCATTTGGAATCCTTATGTTACAAGGAAATATCCTGTTTCAAGTGCAATTTTCTGTTATGGCTCTGAGCAGATGCTGAAATTTGCTGCTGTGTCATCCAAGAGGGTCTCCGTGTTCCCAGAGAGACGAATTTAAAAATGTTTGCTGGATGGGTGCTGCGATGGTGGAAATATTCTTGGTGTGTCCTGTTCAGTACAGCAGGCCCTAGCTCCACATGGCTCCCGAACAGTGGAAATGTGGCTAGTACAACAGAGGAACTGAATTTTAAATTGCATTGCATCTTAACAAGTTTAAATTTAAATAGGCACACGCAGCTAACGGCGACTGTATTGGACAGTGCCGTTCTAGAGAATGTTTCTTCTCGTGGGAAACCGCTCCTCTGAGCCCCAAGGGTTCTGTGAATCCATGAGCTCGAAGACTCCCCTGACGCCCTCCAAGATCCTCACCAGGGTTTGTGCCTCCCGTGTTGGGGCAATGCTGTAACGCGTATTTGTTTTTGGACAGTTACATTGGATCGCTTTGCCATCTTGGTGTTTCACTGCTGTCCGTGTGGTGAGATTAACAAAGTGATGCTGTGAGGGTCTCACTGAGAAGGCTGCCCACGGAGGGGCATGTACTCCCCACACTTTGCACTGCTCCTAGCTCCGGCCTCTCTTGTTCTCTCCCTGGCACACAGCAACTCCCAGAGAGGGCATTGGTCGTTTCAGACTCTTGGTGTTTAATACTGTCACCATTGGTCTAGATACTTGAAAGTCAGTGGCTTCTTGCCACACGCCCACTCCTTGGCCTGTGTGAGAAATTTCTGGGGGACGGTGATCACAGCGCAGGGCCCCGACAACAGCAAGGCCCAGTGGGCTCTCGGTATGAGCCAACTTCCTTAGGTACACGAGTGTTATCAGGAGGCCTCTGCTGAGTGGCAGGTGGGTGGGTGGTCAAGCTAGCAGTGTTCTCCAGAACCACGATACTCCTGGATTCAGGGTCAGAAGTCGGGCGGCTCATTAGCCTGTAGAGGGAGAAGTTGAAGGTTTCACTCGTGCAGATGGGGAAATGGTGTCAGGACAAATAACTTGGGAACATCATTCTTTCCAGTCTACAGGTGAGGAAAGAAAGATTGACAGTTCACCCAAGCTTGATGGTAGAATGCGTGTTCATTGTGAATGGCATCTAATATGCTCCCATTCTGGAATTTGATGTCTGGGCAAGTCCTGCCCTTCAAATTAGAGCATCAGCATTCAGCATTTGGGGCAATAATTCATATTCTACATAGCAAAAGACACTTGAAAGATAACAGATGAATGTTCGAGTTTTTTGCATGCCCTAGGTTTAGAATATAACTTTTCTCGGGAAGAACAGGGTTAAAATGTGAGGTGCTGTCTCTCATAGTAATGAGGTGTGCAAAGTCCATGGAATCTGGTAGAAACAGCATCACTTCCAGGAGCAGCCCAGACCTGGGAGTGATGTCAGGGAGGCTGGGGCCCCAGCAGACGTGGTCCTGTGAAAGGGTGGCTGGTTCTTTTTTAAAAAGTCAAGTTTAACAGGAACCATCTTTAATTTGGGAGTTAGCCCTCTTTTTACCATTGGTGGTCATTCCTCAAAGGTATTTTTGTACCTGACAGGATGGCCAGGCATACGAAAACCAAGCAGGGAGTTTCAATTACAGGGAATTATCCGAATTGCAGCCCTGGCTTTTTCTCCTTGGCACATCTTTGTTCACCCCCCGGGTGTGAACTGATCTGTTTGTAAACACGTGGTTTGGGTGTGTGGGGGGATATCTGAGGAACCTTTATAGCTGTATTTCCAGAATATGCATTTGAAGATTATGGTCAAATTTACCCTCATTGAGGAGGGTAACTTATTATACAAGCCTCAGTCGTTTATGTTTCCCTTTCCAATATAAAAAGCGGTATCAACTTACCCACTGAAAAGGTTAAGATCAAAGAAATCATAAATGCCGCAGAAATACTATTTCAAGAACATAAAATTCAGCTGTTTCTTTTAACAGAAAGGGGTTGGGACAATGTCTTTGAAGGGGAACACCAAAAAGTGTTAACGATTTTTTCTTTTTCTTTCTGTCCTTTTTTAAAAGTGATCATATGGAATATCAATGCAAAAATGCAAATAGGCCGAGATTTAGTGGAAAATGGGTCAACTAATTAAGACTTTATGAAAAAGACAAAAATTTTTCCTTCATCCTTGGCTCTAGTTATGTCAAGAATGCTGGTTCATGGACTCCAGATAATTCATGGGAGCCGTGTGAATCATTTCAGACAGGTTTGTCCTTGGGGCCCCTGAGAGTCCATCAGTGCTTATGAATCATTGTAGACGAGCTTGTCCTGGGTACAAATCGTGCTGCATTTAAAGTTCCTGCAGACACTTCCCTAGTCCAATAAAAGGCCTTTACTGGACTTTTCAGTGGCCTGAAGTTGAAGACATAAATGCTGTTTTATATAGTTAGCAGGGCCACACTTTTATGATGTGTTTTACAAGTCTAGAGGATTTTTTTTGTTTCTTTGAGGTTTTCTTTGAAACTTCAAATTAGGGTAGTCCTTGAAGTGGAGGCCGTTAAGTCCCCCAGTCATCTGTCCCAAGGGGAGGCAGTGGAGCTGGGGAAAGAGATGGACCACAGACATTCAGGTTCCTGGGACCAGAGGCTGGCATTTTGTGGGGGAGGGGCTCTGCCCTCCATGTCATGCAGCACTAAGTTGTAAGTCATCCCCTAAATTTGCTACTCCCCTAAAGTAAGTGATGCTACGCCCTTACTTTTCATCCATTGAGCAAAAATTCTTGACTGAAATCACATGATTGGTCCTTTTCCTGTTCTTCCTGAGACATGGGACATGCTCTGTGCTTTTCTGCCTATATTCCATCCAGAATATCCACACAGTCACTCTCTCACACACCCCACTCTTACCTCTCGCCTGCCCACGTACTTTCTCCTATCAAATACTTCATCCATCCTTCAATTTGATAAGAAAGGGTTTCTTCTTCCTATAAATTCTCACGACACTTTGTGTCTCTTTAGGTTTGTGTTAGAATTATGTGTAAACAGGTCTTGTCTCCATCTAAAGAAATTCTGTAGTCTCCCTACAAGGTAAAATGATACCTTGTTCATCTTTGTAAACTCCAGTGCACTCTGGCATTCTAAACAAGTGTTTGTTGAATGACTGAATGAAAGTTGTTCAGCACATATGTGCACATTGTTGTGCCTGATACAGTGGAAGATTTATCAAAGAATGACATGGTCTCTACCCATGACACTTGTCAATAACTATGCATCACAAAATATGGGTGTTTCAGTTATCTACTGCTTAACAAACCACCCTAAACTTAATGGTGCAAAACAACAGCCATTTTATTGTGCTCAAAGGTTCTGTGGGCAAGGAATTTGGACAGGGCACATTGGGCATAGCTCACCTCTGCTACACAATGCTGGGGCCTCAGCTGGAGGAGACTTGTATGGCTCAGGGCTGGAACAGCTGGGGCTGGAAGATATACATCCAAGCTTCTTCATTCACATAGACGGCACCTTGGTAGTGATGGCTGGAAGGCTTGGGCTCAGCTGGGCCTGGCACCTCCAGCATGGTAGTCTGGAGGTTTAGGGGAGCATGCTTCCTGCATGGCCGTCGGCTTCTTCCAGAGCAAGCATCCCGAGAGCATATGGTGGCAGCCACATGGCTTACTCTAACCTGGCCTGGAAGTCATATAGCATCACTCCCATTGTCTTTTAATGGTTACTAGTAAGTCCTGAGACCCACCCAGATTCAAAGGGAGTAGAATTAGACTCCACCTCTTGACGGAGGAAGTAGCAGGGTCACATTGCAGAAGTAGAGTGGGAGATATTTTGTAACCATCTTTGGGAAATACAACCTGCAACAATAAGTGAAAGCCCAAATGAGTGGCACCAATGGTGGTTGTTGCTGGGTGACAGAGAGGCACTTGGGGAAAATGTCTTGGAGGAGGAGGCATTGGGATCCACCTTGAACTCTGGTTGGGGGAAGAGGAAGAGCAAGGGGTCCAAGGCAAGTTTCATAAGCAGTGATGAGGAGTCTTATTCATGGGTGAGGAGGGACAGTTCTAGAATGGCTGGCTGGGTTGGAAGGCTTGTTATGTCTCCTAAATTAGATTTCAAAAATTTCTCCAGCCTTATTGAGATAGTATTGACATATAACATTGTGTTAAGTGTAAGGTGTACAACGTGATGATTTGACATATGGATATATTGTGAAATGATTTCCACAATAAGGTTAGTTAGTACATTTGTCACCTCACATAGTTCCAATTTCTTTTTTTGTGTGTGGAGAGAACATTTAAAAGCTACTCTCTCAGCAACTTTCAAGTATATAGTACATAACTGTTAACTGTAGTCAGCACGCTGTACGCTAGATCCCCAGAACTTATTCATCTTATAACTGGAAGTTTGTATTCTTTGACCACCTTCACCCATCACCCACCTCCACCCCCACCTCTGGAAACTGCCAATCTACTCTCCACCTATAAGTGAGATCATACAGTATATGTCTCTCTCTGTCAGACTTATTCCATTTAGCATGATGTCCCCAAGGTTCATCCATGTTGTTGCAAATGGTAGGATTTCCGTCTTTTTTGTGGCTGAATGATATTCCTGTGTGTGTGTGTGTGTGTGTGTGTGTGAGAGAGAGAGAGAGAGAGAGAGAGACATCTTTATCCATTCATCTGTTGACAGACATTGAGGTTGGTTCCATGTCATGGCTACTGTAGACAATGCTGCAATGAACATGGCTGTGCAGATATCTCTTTGAGACAGTGATTTCATTTCCTTTGGATATATACCCAGAAGTGAGATTGCTGAATCATATGGTAGGTCTATTTTTAGTTTTTTGACAAACCTCCATACTGCTTTCCATAATGGCTGCACAAACTTAACATTCCCACCAACAGTGTACAAAGGTTCCCTTCTCCACATTCTCACGAACACTTGTTATCTCTTGTCTTTTTGATAATAGCTATTCTGACAGCTGCAAGGTGGTATCTCATTGTGATTTTGATTTAAATTTCCCTGATTAGTGATTTTGAACCTTTTGTGCACCTGTTGGCTGTTTGTATATCTTCTCTGGAAAAATGTCTGTTAAGGTCCGTTCCCCATTTTTAAATCAGATTATTTGTTTTTCTGCTATTGAGTAGTATGAGTTCCTTATATATTTTGGATATTAACCCCTTACAAGATATATAGTTTGCAAATATTTTCTCCCACTCAGTAGATTATTTTTTCATTTTGTTGGTCATTTATTTTGATGTATGGAAGCTTTTTAGTTTGATTAGCATTGCTCATTTTTGCTTTTTGCTTTTGTTGCTTTTGTTGCTTATACTTTTAGTGTCATATCCAAAAAATCATTGCCAAGACCAATGTCAAAAAGCTTTTCAGAGTTTTATGGTTTCAAGTTTTATATTTAAATCTTTAATCCATTTTGAGTTAATTTTTTTGAGTGGTATAATATAGGGATCCAGTTTCATTCTTTTGCATGTGGATATCTAGTTTTCCCAACAACATTTATTGAAGAGAATCTTTTCCTCATTGAGTATTCTTGACTTTTTTGTCGAATATTAGTTGACCGTATAGGCATGGGTTTATTTCTGGGAAGTTGATTCTCTTCCATTGGTCTATGTGTCTGTTTTTATGCCAGTACCTGACTGTTTTGATTACCATAGCTTTTTTTAAAAAAAGTATTTATTTATATATTTGGCTGTGCCGGGTCTTAGTTGCGGCACTCGGGATCTTCATTGTGGCATACAAGATCTTTAGTTGCGGCGTGTGGAATCTTTAGTTGTGGCACGCGAACTCTTAGTTGCGGCATGTGGGATCTAGTTCCCTGACCAGGAATCGAACCCGGTCTCTCTGCACTGGGAATGTGGAGTCTTAGCCACTGGACGACCAGGGAAGTTCCTTGATTACTATAGCTTTGTAGTATACTTTGAAATCAGAAAGTGTGATGCCTCAAGCTTTGTTCTTCTTTCTCAGGATTGCTTTGGCTATTTCGGGTCTTTTGTGGTTCCATATGAATTTTAAGATTATTTTTTCTATTTCTGTGAAGAATGCCATTGCAATTTTGATAGGGATTGCATTGAACCTGTAGATCACTTTGGGGGTGTGGACAGTTTAACAATATTAATTCTTCCAGTCCATGAACATGGGATATCTTTCCATTTATTTGTGTCATCTTCAGTTTCTTCCATCAGTGTCTTATAGATCTTTTACTTTCTTGGTTAAATTTATTCCTAAGTGTTTTGTTGTTTTTGATGCTATTATAAATGGAGTTGTTTTCTTTATTTTTCAGATAGATTTAAATTTTTTGAGGGCAGGGCTATTTAGTATTATATTTGCCCTGGAAGAAGATGAGATTTTTGTTTTCATTCTCTAAATTGTTTAAATAAGACTCATAGGTCATGTTAAATTTGTACAGAGTTTCCATCTAATGCCTGGGTGGGAAAGGAAATAAGCCTTACCCAAATAGAAGAGGGAGAAATGAAGAGAGGATATGGTAAATTATTAGAAGAGGGAGAAATGAGGAGAGGATATGGTAAATTATTTCTGCTATTTTATTATCTGTTTGCTAAGGTTCCAGAAATGTAGTGATGGTTCAGAGTATTCTGCTGTGATTCCTGACAATTGTAACAGTCTCTTGGGATCATATTAGTAAACTCTAAAATGATACATATACAGACTTAATTTGTTGAAGCTTGAGTTTCACAATTTGGGGAAAAAATACCTATGGTGAGATTGTACCAGATAACTTATAAAAGCATGTAGCCCTGTCTTGGGTATTGGTGATTGATCAATGTCAGTTGAATTCAAATGTGACAGGTGCCAATGCTAAAGAGACCAAAAGAAAAGGAGACCTCACTCAGAGCGTCTGTTTGCCAACGTTCCAGCCCTTTCCCACAAATAAGAAGCCAGTGTCTATCTCTTTTATTACTGGATTAAGATCCCACAGTATCCAGTAAAACCAAAAGCTCTAGCTCAGAGGTATAATAAATGGTACCTATTAAGTGGTTTAAGAAGGTTTTTGTGGATTGGTGTGACATTGCTTCTTTTGAGCTTAAAGATGTTTAAAATAGCCAAGGTTAAGAAGGAGGGAAGATTTGAAAAGAAAAGCAGTAAAGAAGTGTGAGATCTAAACACTGAAAGGAAGTAATGGTAGAGCAAAGAAATAAAGGTTCAGGTAAATGCTTAGTAAGCTGTTTATATGTATATTAGACATTAACTGTAGGTGTAGGATTGATCTGTGGAATAATGCTGCCTTTATAAGGGGGGTTCTTTCCTTTTGAGGTGAATGTCCATTTCAGTTTATATACGTCTCAGGAAATGTTTATTGAGTGTCTGCTCTGTCCCATGCCCTGGAACATGCTGAGATGAATGTGACATGGCCTCTGCTCCCAAAGAGTTCAGTCTAGTTGTGGGGGGGGATAGGTTAACCAATAAATGCCACGTGTTGCTTTAGATATCATCTTAGAGGACAAGGAACAGGGGGGACTGGAGGAGTGAGCCATCCCCTGGGGGACTCAGGGAAAGATGAGCTTCAAGAAGAAGAGATTCAACCACATGAAATGTCTGTGGGGGTCTGGAAAGATGAGGATAGAGGAGGGGTGTCTGTTGGATCTCGCAACATGGCAACTGTTGGTGATTTTTGCCAAAACCAGTGGAAACAGAGAGGCAAGAAGAAGAATGGAATAGACCCAAGAGTGAATGAGTTTTGATGAAATTCACTGGAATCTTAATGGCCTTGTTTTATTACAGGTTTGAGGGGAGCTACTTTCTTCTCTTGCTAATGAAGTGAAGCTAAGCTGCAAATCATTCAGAGAAATTGTGCTGGCTTAGTTCGCCCCCAAGCTGGGCAGATAGGCCCACTGTGGTTTGAGGAGCTTGGAAATCTTGTGGGGTCAGTATTTTGACTCTCTTCTTCATCTCAGTCACGGTTCAGGGTTTTCACACACCACCAAGGTCTGGGGCAGGCTTCTCAGCTTTCTAGGTACCCTCTCAGGGCTCATGAAGCAGCAAGCCTGCCCTGGAGAGGTCAGGATTCTTTTTGTAAAGGCAGTGAACACTACATGTAGCCCAGAGAACCCACTCTCACTACCCTCCCCCTCCTATAGGCTCACACAGGGAAACAGATGCTTTCATATAACTCTCAGCATTGAAGCAGCTCTGCTGTACCCTGGCCCGAAATACCTATCCAGGACCAAATTCTTAAAACCCCAGGAGCCCTGGGGTGATTTTGAGCTCAGGCCTTGAACCTGTCATAAAATGTAATGGACGGTATATATTTTTTTTTTTTAAAGTTTTTTTTTTTTTAATTTTTAATTTTTATTTTTTTAATGCTATTCTTGTCTGCTTACATTCTTTTTATGTATGTATGTATGTATGTATGTATGGCTGTGTTGGGTCTTCGTTTCTGTGCGAGGGCTTTCTCTAGTTGTGGCAAGCGGGGGCCACTCTTCATCGCGGTGCGCGGGCCTCTCACTATCGCGGCCTCTCGTTGCCAAGCACAGGCTCCAGACGCGCAGGCTCAGTAATTGTGGCTCACGGGCCGAGTTGCTCCGCGGCATGTGGGATCTTCCCAGACCAGGGCTCGAACCCGCGTCCCCTGCATTGGCAGGCAGATTCTCAACCACTGCGCCACCAGGGAAGCCCTGGACGGTATATTTTTCACTGCTGAGACCAGGGAGTTCATATATCCTGGGAAGACTGAAACAACACAGCATTTCTTTCTGCAGCTTTGGAAGCATATTTTGAAGCATTTCAGAAACCACAGGATGGTGCCTCTCATTGTATTGTTTTCCATTAAGACAGAAGTCCTTGATCATTTTTGTGCATGGACCCCTTTGGCAGCTGGGGGAAGCTTATGGCCTCCTTCTCAGAATAATGTTTTTAAGTGCATATTGTAAAATACACCAATTTCTAAAGAAACCAATTATATTGAAATTCAGCTGGCAGTTGCATGGGAACGGCACAACCAGTTTGAGATGGGCTCCGATTGGAAAAATTTGCTTTTACGTTGGCTTCCAGCAAAAATTCTCCTTCCACAGTAAAGAGACTGTGGCTATCAGCTGTTCCTGGTGCAAGCAGGCGTTTCACAATAAGGTGACCTGCTTCATGGTGCATCAGATTGAGGAACCCTGCTCCCTGGGCCTCATGCTGCTGTTATTGTCCCGCCCACCTGGATCATTAAGGTGAAGAGACCTCAGAATTGTTCCCTGAGCAGAAGCAAGAAGAACTGTAATCCTGCAGCCTGTGGAACGAAAACCACATTCACAGGAAGATAGACAAAATGAAAAGGCAGAGGACTATGTACCAGATGAAGGAACAAGATAAAACCCCAGAAAAACAACTAAATGAAGTGGAGGTAGGCAACTTTCCTGAAGTTCAGCTATCAAAATATTAAAAAGAAAACCTTCATTTATGGCATAGTAATATACCTGCTTTTTATTAATGCATTAAATAATGAGATCTTTTGAAGTTTTGAAGTATTGAGGAGCATAAACAATATTTCAAGGACTCTACAACTGTAACATGATGTGCAAATATCTCAGATTTCTATTGGTGACAGAGTCACATGTCTATCTAATACTTCTGTGCTTTGCTGCCTACATACATTTATTTATTTATTGAAGTATAGTTAATTTACAATGTTGTGTTAGTTTTTGGTGTACAGTAAAGTGATTCAGTTATACATATATACATATTCTTTTTCATATTCTTTTCCACTATAGTTTATTACAAGATATTGAGTATAGTTCCCTGTGCTATACAGTAGGACCTTGTTGTTTATCTATTTGATATATGGTAGTGTGTATCTGATAATCCCAAACCCCTAATTTATCCCTTTTTCTCCCTTTCCCCTTTGGTAACTGTAAATTTGTTTTCTGTATCTGTGAGTCTATTTCTGTTTTGTAAATAAGTTCATTTGTATCATTTTTTTAGATTCCACATATAAGTGATATCATATGATATTTGTCTTTCCCTTTCTGGCTTACTTCACTTAGTTTGATCATCTCTAGGTCCATCTGTGTTGCTGGCAAGTGGCATTTATTTTTTTATGGCTGAGTAATACTCCATTGTCTATATGTACCACATCTTCTTTATCCATTCATCTGTCCATGGACATTTAGGTTGCTTCCGTGTCTTGGCTGCCTACATTTATAACAAAAGGAAATGCTAGGGCTTCCCTGGTGGCGCAGTGGTTGAGAGTCTGCCTGCCAATGCAGGGGACACGGGTTCGAGCCCTGGTCCGGGAAGATCCCACATGCCATGGAGCAACTAGGCCCGTGAGCCACAATTACTGAGCCTGCGCGTCTGGAGCCTGTGCTCCGCAACGGGAGAGGCCGCGATGGTGAGAGGCCCGCGCACCGCGATGAGGAGTGGCCCCCGCTTGCCGCAACTGGAGAAAGCCTTCGCACAGAAGCGAAGACCCAACACAGCCATAAGTAAATAAATAAATTAATTAAATAAAATAAAATAAAAAATAGGAATCTACCTTTAAAAAAAAAAAAAAAAAAAGGAAATGCTAAATTTCAGTGAGAGGTTAATAAAAATAAAAATGTACATATTTTTCTCCATTCAAGTTCACACACCCCCTGAATTCTCTTCTAGATTAGGAACCTCTGGTTTAAGATATAATTTTGGTTGAAAGTAGTAAAACAAACAAAGTCTGTGGTTTATGTGGCACACAGTAATAAATCATCAGTTGTTCAGGGCCGAGGAGCTCATTAATTCTGTGGATGGGCCAAGTCCCAGTCCTTTTCTTTGCACACTTTACCTTTTGTAAAACATGGTGCCTTGTGTACAAGAGACAAAGGTGCTTCATGAGCAGCTCTAAAAAAGAAAAAAAAAAAAGGTTTGCCTTGTGGAGGCCTGGGGCCGATGTGTCTTTAATTCATGGAGTGCTAGCTCTCGTCTTTTTGAGAATAAATAAAAGAAGGGCAAGACCCACTTAAAATTAAAGACAAGATAATCATGTAAGAAAGCCTTTAAGGCCATTATGTGATTAGCAGAATAGGAGGAGAGAGGGCTCGGGGATTTCCCCATCTTTACGAGGAGCAGCCTGCAAGGGGGGTTTGATGGCTTCAGTCCCAAACCTGCAGCAGCCAGAAGGGGCAGCGGGTGGGAAGGGAGCACATGTTTTGCATACCCCACTCCTCCCTTCCTTGGAAGCCTCAGACTGACTTCAGGGAGGGAAGAGGATGGAAAAATCTTGGAGGCAGCACATGTGTTAATACCAAAATTCAAAGAATAAGCAGCTGAATCACCTAAGACACCCCCCACCCCCAGGAGGCCAGCTAAGGCCTCTCTGGAGGGGTACACATCAAAACCTCCCGTGCATTAATCCCCGTGTTGACAAGACTGCATGGTGACCCTCCTGTGGGAAGGGAGAAGGGCTCACCCAAAAGGCAGATTAAGCCCAGGCATTTTGCTAAGAGGCCCTGTCTGGGATTAAAACCAACAGCACAGAAGTCTTATTCTGAAATGAAGTCAAATTTGCCACTTAAAAAAAAAAAAAAAAAAAAAAGGGCAAAATAAAACCCTAAGTTGAAAGTAATGGAGAGTAATGGTCAACATGATAGTCTGTGTGTAATCCCTACTCATTTCCACTGGTGCCATGGATCTGCTTGTGTTTTGGTCAGCCGTGAACTCTGGGTCATCCCTCACAATTTATCTAGCTTTTCTCACCTCTTTAAGGAGATTGTAACTAACAGATTCAGTGTGGAATTGATTATGGGGTCTCTTGCATCCCATTCCCCAGAAGCAGAAACCAAGATGGGGATTTCTGCCAGAGATGTATTGTTGGAGTGCTCTCAAGAGTGAGGGAAGCAGGATAGGGCAGGGGAAAAGTGAGTAAGGATGTGGTCTCAGGAGAAGTCTAGCCTCAGCCTGATCCCAGGAGGGAGCTCTGGAGTATGAATCACCCTGGAGCTTGTCCCCCTAGAGGCCAGCTGTGCCAGCCAGCCAGGGGAGTGGGGCACATACTAGTTTTCTATGCTACATAAAAATTACACATTTAGTAGTTTAAAACAGCACCCATTTATTATTTCACAGTTTCTGTGGGTCAGGAGTCTGGGCACGGCCCAGCTATGTCCCCGGTCAGGCCCTCAGGTGTCAGCCGGGTCGCATCTGAGGTTGGGGTCTTCTTCCAGGCTCATGTGGTTGCAGGCAGAATTCATGTCCTTGCAGCTGTGGAGCCCACGGCCACTTGCTTCTTCAGGGTCAGCAGGAAGGGCGTCTCTTCTGCCTCGAGTCTCTTAGCTCAGGGAAGAACTAAGCCCTCCTTTAAAGGAGGCCCACCCAGATCATCTCCCTTTTGATTAACTCATATTCAACTGATTTGAGACCTTCTTTACATCTGCAAATTCCTTCACCATTGCCTTAGAATGTAGCATAATCATGGGAGTGACCTGTGTCCTGTTTACCATCCTTCCCACACTGGAGGGGAGGGGCATGGGTCATTGGGGGTCATCTTAGAATTCTGCCTATCACAGGGCATCACCTGGCAGGCATCTCTGGAGGAGATGGCTCCCATCAGCCAAGGGCAGTCCTCCTGAGAAGGTTGTAGGTGTGAACCATTAGTAGCCAATGCCTATAGCAGCTGCAGGAGGGGGTGTACCATCTGGTAAAGGGCATCTGGGCAGGGCACTAACAGCAGAGCTTGAGATAGGAATTTGCTTGCACAGAATTTATTGCAGGGGTGCTCTCAGGAGAGGGAAATGAGGGGAGCAGGATGGGGCTGGGGAAGGACCTGAGCAATGATGTGGTCTCAGCTGGGGACCAGCCTCAGCCTGATCCCACAGGGAGTTCTGGAGCATGAAGTGCACCACAGAGTTGTCCCACTTTGAGGCAACGAGTACTTCCTTTTGTACCCCCATGCCAGTCAGTCATTGCCAGTGAGGAGGGGAGGGGGCATAAAACCTCTTGAGTGAGGTGGCTCACATTTAACCAAGGATGCTTCTCTGTGAGAAGCGGTCGTGAGCTGATGGCAACCAACATGCAACTGGGGGGGTGTGGGCACTAGCCCCACAAAGGTCCCATCCTCCTCCCTTTCCATCCTGTTGGTCCTTCAGATCCCCTCTGGGCTTCTTATCCTAAAGCTGGCTTTAAAAATTCATGACAGTCCCCACTACCCACAGACTGATACACCTTCACCTGGTTTCTGAGGTCCTACCACCTGGTTCCAGCCTGCTTTCCCTCCCAGTCTACAGCCCCTCTCTGCCCCTTCCCATGTGATCTTACCTTACAGACCTTTGTCAAGTGGTGATGGTGATGATGGTGGTGATAGTGGTAGTGATGGTGATAGTGATGATGATGGTGGTGGTGATGATGCAGCAGATGCAGCTATCCTTCACTGAGTACCAGGAGCTCTCCATGGTGCTTGACATCTATGATCTCTAAACTTCATGACAGCCATGCAAGGCTGACTCTGAGATTAAGTGAAGTGAGCAGTGTCACAGTTTGTAAGAGATGGAGCTGGGACTCCCTCAGATCCAGGACCGTCAATGTCGAAGTCCTTGCTTTCCACCTTGTCTGTTGCTTCTGTTCCTCAGACACACAGTTGTCTGTTAGACATCATCTCCACCAACTGATCCCCGTTCCTCCATCAGCCTGCTGAACGTCTCCTTTTTCTTCCAAGGTCACCTCCTCTGGAAGGACTCTTAACGCTCCCGCTCCTGCCCCTCTCTGGGTCAGAGATGATTCCCTCTCATCAGGTTCCCACACTTCTTGTCCACGCACCTTCTTCTCTGCATCTCGGCTTTTTGCTCACATGGTCCTGCCTGCCTCTTCTCTGCTTCCCTATGCGTCACATGGTTTCTGGTGCAGGCACATGGCAACCAAGTGTTGGCTGCAGGCAACCTAGTTGATGTTCCCCTAGAGGGTCAACCGCAATGTCAGTGCACTCACCCTTCCACTCCTGCTTACACACCTATCATCCCCCACCCTGACCTGAGTGTCCTGTCCTGTCCTCTGCACACCAGCCTTTCAGACACGAGCATGCGCAGTGTTGTCCAGAGACCCGGGGAGCTCCAGGCAGAGCTGAGATCTGGTTCCTGCAGCTGCAGTTACCACTGTGAGGCAGCCCCACATTCCCTCACTCCCCACACGGCTAACAATGTAGTGACAGCTTTCCAGGCAGGGGTTGAAGAGGGGAAACATTCTCATAATAAACCTATTATTTTATGCTAAGATGCATCTCCACTTCAGAAACGTTGAATGGGAGGCTGAGGGAAGGCCTTAGATTCAGGGAAAGACAGTAATAGAAGACAGAAAATAATTAAGTGCCAAACTGTGTCATAAGGACCCTGGGAGGCTGTGGCTGGAGGGCTGGGTCCTCAAGAAAAGTCCCATAGAAGAGGCAGCCTTGAGCTGGGCTGTGAAGGGTGGATCGTGTTCCATGGGGATAAGGGCACAGCAGATGTGGGGTCAGCAGAGCAGAGGTACAGGTGGGAGCAGCAGTCGGGCCTGAGCAGATGCACTTAGCACAGTTGTGCCCCCTTCCTTGAAAGCTTGCTTTATCAGGTCAAGGTGCAGAGAGAGGAGATTCCAGGGTTTTCAACTGCTTTCTAAGCCAAGTCAGTCCTCCTTCCCCTTCCCCACTTCTCCTTCGCTGTTGGCTCCCGGGGTCCCAGAGCATTTCTGTCCTAAAGTGAGGATTGAGGCTGACATGCCAGCTGGATAAAGGACTCGTGGCTGAGACAATGTGGCGAAGGGTGGCGGAGCAGGAAAGCCTGCGTGGGCCGGCTTGGGCCATATTTCTTTTGTTGGTTACACTGGGAGCATTTTCTTCTGTGTTAGTTTCGTATTCACCTACAAATATTTTTATCAGGGCCACCTTGGAGGTTTGAGGGTGGGAGATAGGAAGAGAAAATTAAGACAGGAAGGGAGGAGCGTTAGATTGGAAGATGAAATTCTGTTTCCCCTGGAGGACACATTGGCTGAATAATCTCCATGCTGGGCCAGTTCCATCTGGTGTCATGTAGCTGTCAAATGATGCATGCCATTATCTGTGATGTAATTAACATGTCTCTTGGCAAAGAACATTTTACAAGGTTGTGGCATGCTCTTAGAAGATTGCTTCCAAATTGTCAAGAGTTCTAGTCTCACATTTGTGTGTTTTTGGAATGGATGAAGGGAAAAAGAAAAAACAAAAGTCACAAAACATACACACATATAAATTGACTAAATAAGCAGTCACCACCTATGCACACAAACTCTCAAATATAAAAACAAACCATTTTTCAAGGATCCAGGGAGATGTTGTTTTATATTTAGAGAGGAAAAAGCATCAATAGGGTTGTGTGATTTTCATAGATAAATAGAATTATTTATGCAGATATGTTAATTGAAGTGTAATTAATGCTTTCATGCCCTTCCTGGACACTGATGCTTGCTGGGGGATCATACATTTCAGACTAATAATGATATCCATTTCCATAATATGATATTACATATAAAGTAGTATGTAGTCATAATTAAAATCTCTCATCTCACTGAGAAACTTACTGAATTTTCTCCCTTGGTTTTAATTTAAATTTTCATTTGTTTGTTTATTTTTTTAATTTATAGGACTCTAAATGAAACCACACTTGGCCTCAGCTTGTTCTCTAGTGAAATGGGAGATAAGTCCTTGCTACATGCACAGTTCATAAAAAGGATTCATTTTGCAATAGGGCAGTTTTCACAGATTTTCATATCAAAGTTGCCACTTAAAAGATTATGGTAAAAATAATAATAGCCACTATTTATTGCCCACCTTTACTACACTTGGCATTGTGCTGGGTGTTTCATATAATTGTAGAGACCATTTATTATATCCTTTTGAATATGTCATATCTTTCACTGTGGCCTTTTCTGAATTTAATTTCTGAATTTTCTATCCTTTTTACTCTCCATGCTTCAATCTGCATATTTTCTATTGACTTGCCTTCTGGATCAATGGTCTTCTCTCTTGCTGTGTCCAGTCTCTAGCTAACTACATCTCTTCTTGTCAGCTCAGCACCTTGGCCACAGCTTTCTTCTTGGTTTCTGAGTCTCGTAACCCTATGCTGCTGTGGAATCCACCAGTGCCCCAAGAATAAATGTGGTGTCAAAAATCAGACTTGCCTCAAGGTGCTTCCCTTCTCTTTGGAATCTTGACCCTCAAGTCCTGGCCGCCTTAGTAGCTCTGAGCTTTAAGTTTGTCTTCAGGGACTCATAAGACTTCCAGGAGCTCAGCTCAGAAACTCAAGAACTCAAGCTTTTAGCCACCAGTTCACATTCATACAGGTTCTCAGCCTCTTATTCCAGGCTGCTTAGAGACCTGTAAACAGCTCAAGGGAAGAGTTCCCTAGATAGTTCCCTGGTACTGTTAGACAGGTGTGTGTGTGTGTGTGTGTGTGTGTGTGTGTGTGTGTGTGTGTGTGTGTGTGTGTTTTCCAGCTTTTCTAGTTGTTCTCCAAGTCATGCAAAATCCTCAGTTTGCTTTTAGAAAAATCTTCAAGCTTATGGGCATTCTAAGCTCTCCTGTAACACTTTAACTGCCATTCTAATTGTTATGGTTATTGAGATAAAGGAAAAGGCATTCCACTTTGAAGACTTCTCATTTCTAGGGCTGCCTGCAAGGTAATCGTAGGCAATAGAGCTGGGTGTAGAGAGCAGAGGAATCATGAGAAAGGATACAGGAGGGAGGGGACAAAAAGATCACATGTTTGAAAATAGAAAAATACTGAGGCATCTTTAAAAAGCCCTTAGAGGGTGTTTTTGCAAACCGATTATCTGGCTTAATGCTAGCTGCTTATTTGCTGGCCTTCTGTGTTATTTGCAAATATAAAATAAGGTCATCCTTTCCTGTTTTCATTTAGTTTACCTCTGTAGCTGCTAGTTAGCCAAGGAGGATAAAAACCCTTCATTTCTTGGAGAAAAGCAGCATGAGGTCAGTTTCTAATTCACGTGTCTGGTCGAGGGGTGCATGGTGCTCAGGTCCTGCTTACGTGGGGCTTGGAATCGAGTCCACTGGATAGTGAGGCATATCTTCCCTTGGCCAGGTGGGTGGGGGTCTGTGATTTGAGGCTTATACTCACCAGGGAAAATTCCCTGGTTCCACAAGTAAAGGAGACAGAAGACTTTTGGGCTTCTGACCCTCACACCGGCCTAGACGCCCTAGGATAACAGGGCAGAGTGACCCCTCCTCTAGTGGAACCCTTGAGTGGGTGGCCCCTGCCTGTCACGAGCCTCCCCTGCTGGATGTTCCGTCTGAGTTAATTCGATTTCACAAGCAAGTTAATGAATGAGAAGGAAAAGCTGGGACTCCCCGTGAAGGAATGGGGGTGCTCAACCGCGTTTTCCTAAGGGTCTCTCTCCCTCTTGTCATCAGACCCTCCCAGGCCCTGCAGTCCTCCCTTGGGGCCCCAGCAGAACAGCTCTGCGTGTGAGGTGCACCGAGGGAGGAGAATAGTGTGGTTTGAAGGAGGGCAAAGCTCGTCCCTAGAGGACGGGTGGATGAGCTCAAAGTGTAGACAGAGGGTCTGTGGTAGGTCTGGATGAGCCAGTGCTGGGGAGGCTGAACCTGGACGCTGGGGCAGGGGAGCAGTTTTGTGGAAGAGAAAAGGTAGCATGGGGTTTTAGGCCCAAATCAGTGTATTCTGGGAGATTGCTTGTGGAGTTGGCATTTGGAGACAGGAAGAGGATTTCTGTGTTGTAACAAACCTTAGTATGTTCACACCTAAACAACTTGCACACTTGTTCCCTCTCCTGGTTCCCCGTGGTGATGAGGGGCTGCCAGGTCCACTCACTCACCTGAGCTGAACACTGGGGTACCTTCCATGATTCTCTTTCTCTCATCCCCCACCTCCAGTCACCAAGCTGCAGCATCTCTTCTTCCTGAGTCAGCCTCACCTCCCTCCCGTTCCCCATCCCACTTCTGTGTCCTGGCCCAGGCTCTCTCCATCTTTCCTGTGAACCCCTATGTTAGACTGCTCACCCCCGAACCTCCCCCCATCAATCCACTTCCATGCTACAGCTAGAGGGATCTTTCTACAACACAACCTCCCTACCTCCAATCTCACCCCCATCCATCCGAGAAACCAGAGGGATTTTTCTGTAACACAGTCTCTTGCATCACCTTAGCCCCCTCCCAGCTCTCCCTAGATTTTAGGTTGAAATCAACACACCCTTTAAGTCCCCGTGAAATCTGGTCTCTGCTTCAGCCTCCTCTCCCCTCCCACCCACCAACTAGCCTGACTGTCCCACCTTTGGGGAGAACATGTAATCCACTGGACACCCATGCCCTCTCCCCGCTGCTGTGTGTACTGGCCATGCCTGCTCCCTGGCTAATGTCCTTCTGTCATCTGACTGAGCCCAGGGACTTCCCTTCCTCTGGGAAGCCCGCCAACCTGCAGTCTGAATCAAGTGCTCTCGTCTGTGTTCCCAAAGCCGCCTCTCTTCTAGTACATGTTGCACTAGGTTGTCACTGCCTGCCTGTTTCCTCCAAGGTCTTTCATCTCCATCTCCCTGGGGCCCAGCACATTGCCTGGCATAAAGTAAGCACCCAATAAATTTCAAATTGCACATATGTCAAGTTCCCTATAAAACCTCAGCCGCCAGTCTGAGGGTTCTTCTCTGTGCAGCCTCTTTCATTTTTCAGAACAGGAGGGTACAGTAGATTTTTAGCAGGAGAAGGTGGATTGTCAGCTTTTGGTCTATCATAAGTAAGTGTGTTCAGCTTGGGAAGCTTCTGTTTGTAGTGGTGAATATTTTTAAGCAGTAAAATGTCAGCAGCTAGAGTCTCTGCCCAAACCCCTAAGCCTCCTTCTCCATCCTGAGGGGTCCCTTCATTTCATTGCAGTGCTGGGCTGAGAGAGGCCACACTTCCAACAATGCAAGGGAAACCACGAAATGTTGCTGCTACTTTTCCTTTGCAGCTCAGATACAAGAAAACAAACACAGTGTGGGGAGAAGGGGCTGTCCTTTTGGGGGTGCTGACTTGTTTCATTTTCTTTTTAACTGACTTTTAAAAAAATATTTATTTATTTATTTATTTATTTATTTATTTATTTATTTGTGGCCGTGTTGGGTCTTCATTGCTGCACGCGGGCTTTCTCTAGTTGTGGCAAGCGGGCTTCTCATTGCGGTGGCTTCTCTTGTTGCGGATCATGGGCTCTAGGTGTGCAGGCTTCAGTAGTTGTGGCATGTGGGCTCAGTAGTTGTGGCTCACGGGCTCTAGAGCACAGGCTCAGTAGTCGGGGCGCACGGGCTTAGTTGCTCCACAGCATGTGGGATCTTCCCGGACCAGGGCTTGAACCCGTGTCCCCTGCGTTGGCAGGCAGATTCTTTTTTTTTTTTTAATTTTTCAAAGTTTTCAGAAGGCACATTTTAATTTTAAATATACAAAACCATATTGCTCTGTCTTTTTCTATAAAATAAAATTAGTTATTGATAGAAAAGCTTTTAAATTGTCTTAGTCAAACTCAAGTAAAAGGATTTAAAAAATAGAACATTAACTAAAAAGAGTTTTACCAGAATATTGAACTCTCCTTGATAGTCACAGAAATCAACACAATGTCCATTAGTGCAGAATAAAAGACATAGAACAATTCAGTGTAAAAAAAAAAAAAAAAGCACCTTGCATTAATGGAACATTAAAATTGTGATTTAAACCCACAAAATTCAGGAAATTCAGAATTAGAACTCCCAAGGTAATCTTAACTGTGACCTCTTGTGCATGTATGCTGTTTAGAAATTTGAGATTTGTTGCCTTCCTGATCACATACCACTATGAAGAACAACTTTGAAGGGAAAAAAAAAAAAGGTACTTTTCCTTAGAACCACTATATATGTTTAAAATTTTATACCCACTTAGAAAATCAAATGATCAATCTTATACTACCATATGAGCTAATTATGGAATAAGAAGGAATTTTTAAAATATACTATAGAAAGCTGTATAAGCTACAACATAATGCACATCCACTTGAAACACAATTTGAACTTTCTTTTTGATACAGCCATAAGTGCCTACCATATAAAAACATATTCACATTGCAGGAAGACAGAGGGGAACACTATTAAAATTGAATAGCATGTAAGGAAGAAGGGTCAGGAAAATAATTGAGCAGAGAGTCAAAAGTAACATCCTTCGTATTTTTAAATCTACACTTTCCTGGGAAGATACTTTATCTCTTCAACTATGGGTTCTTCAATTTTTTTTTTTTTTAATTTTATTTATTTATTTATTTATTTTTGGCTGTGCTGGATCTTCGGTTCGTGCGAGGGCTTTCTCCAGTTGCGGCAAGTGGGGGCCACCCCTCATCGCGGTGCGGGGACCGCTCTTCATCGCGGTGCGCGGGCCTTTCACTATCGCGGCCCCTCCCGTTGCGGGGCACAGGCTCCAGACGCGCAGGCTCAGCAGCTGTGGCTCACGGGCCCAGCTGCTCCGTGGCATGTGGGATCTTCCCAGACCAGGGCTCGAACCCGTGTCTCCCGCATTAGCAGGCAGATTCTCAACCACTGCGCCACCAGGGAAGCCCGGGTTCTTCAATTTTAAAATGAGAGGATTGAGTTAAGTAACATCATAGTTTCTTCTAACTTCAAAACTGTATGGGGCTTCCCTGGGGGCGCAGTGGTTGAGAATCTGCCTGCCAATGCAGGGGACACGGGTTCGAGCCCTGGTCTGGGAAGATCCCACATGCCGCGGAGCGACTAAGCCCGTGAGCCACAATTGCTGAGCCTGCGCATCTGGAGCCTGTGCTCCGCAACAAGAGAGGCCGCAATAGTCAGAGGCCCGCGCACCGCGATGAAGAGTGGCCCCCACTTGCCGCAACTAGAGAAACCCCCGCACAGAAACGAAGACCCAACACAGCCATAAATAAATAAATAAATAAATAAAAATTAAAAAAAAAAACAAAAAAAACTCTATGATTCAGTGACTTCATATAAATTAATATTCTAGAGGAGACTCATAAATTTGATATCGTATTAAACCTTAAGTAATTTGTATCAGAGCTTAGTGAGATATGCCAAGAAAGAAAATGATGTTGATAAACCACTGGGCCTCTCTTAGATATGATCAGCCTATCTCATTGATCCTGCCCTATCTTTTGGATCTTTTAGTCAAAAAAATGTTAACTCATCCATCCATCCAGATGTTAGTTCAGTCTTTGTGCCCGGGATTATTGGAAGATATCTTCTAGTAAATTTAAAAAAATCATCAGGGGGCTTCCCTGGTGGCGCAGTGGTTAAGAATCCGCCTGCCAATGCAGGGGACACGGGTTCGAGCCCTGGTCCGGGAAGATCCCACATGCTGCGGAGCAACTAAGCCCGTGAGCCACAACTACTGAGCCCGCGTGCCTAGAATCCATGCTCCGCAACAAGAGAAGCCACCGCAATGAGAAGCCTGCGCACTGCAATGAAGAGTAGCCCCCGCTCGCCACAACTAGAGAAAGGCCGCGCACAGCAACAAAGACTCAATGCAGCCAAAAGTAAATAAATTAATTAATTAACTAAAAAAAAAATCATCAGGCCTCCTGAGATATGTTTCTCAATATTATGAATGTGAGATCAAGAAGAACTACAGAGAAAGGTAGTAGCGTAAGAAGGCCATAATAATGTCACCACGGTATATAGCTCTTCAAGCAAAGTCACCATGGCCCATTTTTTTAAATAAGGAAATATATTTATTGAAAAGACAACTGAAAACAAAGCGTGTATACTTACAGTTATATAAACTGTGGCATAACATACTATCACAGCCCCTTTTCTCTCCCAGCAGCCAGCACTTGCATCTCTGTTAGATGGCTGCCCCCAGGCTGCCAAAACCTGGTTTATCTATATGCACAGAGAATATGCATATCCCGGAAGTATCTTGGAATTTACAGACCCCATGGTGGCTGTTAACCAATGTCTATAAATACCACTGCTCCCTTGTTTCCTATGCTGCAACCTCCACTGTCTTCACAGCTTCCCTGCAAGGCTGAGGCAATGTTATCTACCCTTCAAAGGATTTACTTTGAAATCACATCTAGTCCTAATATGCTGCTGGGTTGACTTTGGGATTCCTGGAATAAAAAAAGGCCCAGTTTTTCATAATGTGTTTATTCCAGAATTGCCTTGGAAGAATATTGAGGACGGCAATCAAAAGGCTAAAAGAAATGGAGATGTGAGAAAAGTCCTGTTATATACAAGCGGTGAAACTCTTACTGGGCAACCAGCTGAAGTGTGAGTGGCATCCTGCTGACCCTATTCTGCCATGAGCCCTGTAGTCCTGCACCTTCTGGCCACCAGGGCAGGCGGATTCTTAACCACTGTGCCACCAGAGAAGCCCTGCTGGCTTGTTTCTAATTGCTGTGTTCTCCCTTGCCTCCACCCATGGCTCAGTGTGGGGTAGGCCCCTTCTGCCCAGAGCTACTGGGACATGTCATAAGAAGGTGTTTCTCAAACATCTTAGTTAAAACTGGTTCATGCAGTCAGTGCCAGAGCACAGTGTCTGTACCGCTAGGTGTCACAATTCATTACTCACCCCAAATAGCTGTGCCCTGACTAAGACACAGAATGACTGCACATTTAGAAACAGCCCTCCCTTCAACTCCCTATTTCTTTAGTTATTTGTCATTTACTCACATTCTTCCTTGTATGAGGAACATTTCCTTCCCCTTGCCCTGTATCCTCCTAAGTAGATAGGTAATATTTCAGGGTGATGTCAGAACCTAAAGCAATTGGGATGATTTTTAAACAGTATTTCATGGGCTTCAAGGAAAGCAGTTTTGCTTCTGGTTCTAAGAATGAGTCCGGTTCCACCACTTACTGGTTTGGGGATGGAGCACAGTTTATTTGCGTTCATCTGTACAATGGGAGCAACAATCTACCAGCTTGGGTGTGGTGCAGATTAAGTAAAAGGATGTCTGGGAGGAGGTTGGCCCAGTCTCTGGAATATATGTGGTAGCCAGGAAATGTTCCGTGGCTTCTGCCTCCCCACCCCCATCTTCAGTTCCTCCCGCAATAGTAACAGCGTGTAATAACTGACTTATTTCGGCGTGAAGGATTTAAATGCAAAATCTTAAGGCAGTCACCCTTAAAGAAACACTGAAGCGTTTATCTGTGAAAACATTAAGATTGCACCCCTTCACTATTCTCTGTGCCCAGGCAGTCTTTACATTCTGTTTAGGAGAGTCGGTCAGTAGCCGGAGGGGATCTGGATCCCAGGTGTGTGCTTTGCTCACAGAAAGGACAGGAGCGTTAAAGATCTGCTCCTAAAATCTGAAGTTCGAGAGAATTTTGTGGAAGTAGCTCATCCAGAGGCTCCCCCGTCACTCCCCCAAAAGGTCCTGTGTTTTATTTACGTAAATGATTGAATCTATTCCCAGCTGAATGCTTTCCTGAGCATGTCACTCAGGCTCCCACCCCAGAGTCATCTGTCCCCCACAGCCCACATTCAGCAGCTCCGTCTGCCTCCCCGCCCCGGCCCGGGCACCATCTCCTTTCCTGGGTTGCTGCAGGAGATTTTTCTGGTCTCTGAGCATGTTCCACTCCACGTACATGCCCAGGGATCTCCAAGGAAACACAGGGTCCTGTGCCCCGTTAGACCTGGGGCCACCCTACTCTTTGTGGGAGGCAGTTGCAGTAAAAACAAACAATAAACAAGAGACTAAACCCCCCCTTAACTGTGTAACCTGGTGTCCCCCCAGCTTGTTCGATCACAGACCCTTTCATTAACCTCCCCCTGGTGAACTGGTACCTGCTGAGTGAGGAAGGCAAAGTGCAGCTTGCTGTAAGCAACCAGTTCCCCGCATGTGCTTAGACTGGACGGATAACCCAGAACTGACAGGCGTGTCTGTCTCTGGAGGGGGCGCTGGGTATCCAGGGGGTGGGGTAAGAGCTAGCTCCTCACTGTGTGCCTCTTGGGAACTTTAAAACTTTCTACTGTTTTGAACACGGCACTAGTCTGCTCCCAACTCCACCAGACTTTACGTGGAGCGTAGTGTGAAGTCCTTGGATCTGCTCACGGCCTTGGGGTTGGTTGGCCTCTGTCTGCCCACCTAGCGCCTCCCACTCCTGCCTCCCTGCCAGCTCCCGTCATCTCTCCCTGACAGACGCAGGCAGTGGGGCTGCAGACAGTGGCTTGTTGGTGCTACTTCTGAGATTTACCCGGCTCCCCTTGGAAGCCCACCTTCCATAGAGCATGCTGGCCTGGGATGCGGGGATACTGATGCTTTATTCCTGCCTCAGACTCTAACTTGTGAGTCCCGGGGGGTGGCCAGAGTACCCAGGAGGCAGCGAGACCTGGGCCAGAAAGGTCAAGAACTCCAGGATTGAGCAGATGTGACTCAGAATCCTTATCAGCCTTGTAGCCTGGGGAACTTGTGCCTTCATCTTCCTTTTATTATACGATGGAGAGGAATAAGCCCAGCTGCAGGATTTGGACGTGTGGCTCATCTCTGTAGAACAGTGGTCCCCAACCTTTTTAGCACCAGGGACTGGTTTCATGGAAGACAGTTTTTCCACGGACGGGGGTGATGCGGGGGGATGGTTCAGGCGGTAATGTGAGCAGTGGGGAGAGGCAGATGAAGCTTCGCCCACTGCTCACCTCCTGCTGTGTGGCCAGGTCCTAACAGGCCGCGGACCGATATCAGTCCACGGCCCAGGGGTTGGGGACCCCTGCTCTAGAAAACCTAGTGCAGTGCCTGGCATCTTGTAGGTGTTCATTGTGACTATGGACCTATCATTCCCTTGGCTCTTAGAGTCCTGGGCTCCAAAGGAAAGAACACAGGCCAGAAGCCGGACTTCATCCCTGGCTCCATTGATGCCCAGCTCTGGGAAGATGCTGGGCCCCAGTGTCTTCAGGTCTCCTGCCCTAACACATAGTCCATATTTACCTCAAGGCAGAAGAGCTTTGATGATCAAAACACCACGGATGGGAAGGGTTAGCAGTGCACTATGAGTACAGATGCTTGCCTGCCTGCCAACTAGGTTATAAGAATATTTGGAAGATGACTAAGGTAATGTCTTCCACATGCTAAAGAGACGATGATTTCGTACCATGTGAGTTAGAGCGGGGAAAGCCCCCGCTCATTAGCGGAGTGACCTTGGACAAGACAGTCATCACTCGCGGCCTCATTACCTCATCTAAAATATGAAAGCAATAAAATCCAGCCACACAAGGGTGGCTGTGAGGCTCACATGGGGCAGTCCATGTGGAAGGTCTTTGTAAACTGTTGAAATGCTCTGCACATGTCAGCAGCGCCCGCCGCTCACGTGCCTGTGTGTTTATTGTTTCAGCGGAGAGTGCAGGACGTCATCAGCCCCATCGTGTTCGAGGCCGCCTACAGCCTGGGCGAGCATGTGATGGGAGAGGAGGAAAGGGAGCTGCCGGCCCTGACCCCCGTGCTCCGCTGGAAAAAGGGCCAAAAGATTGCCCAGAAGAATCAGGTGAGAACCTGAAAGCTCATGGCTGGGACCCCAGGTGGCAGGTGCCTATGCAGAAGTAATGGCCCTGGTGGCCTGGGAGCCCATGGCCAGCCACACCCCCTCCTGGGCCTTGCTTTCCCGATCTGCAAAATGATGAAATGTATGATTTAGGGGTTTGTGTCTAACAACCACGTAATTTAAACTCATTGAGGCTTTTCTCAAGCAATTAGAAAATTATGATCCCTTTGAGGTCATGAACTGGCTGCTTGGCCCCAGCACTTGCCTCCCGTTCCTACACTGTTTCCAGAGCTCAGATCAGCACCTAGTGAGTGCTCTACATACAGTACATGTTTTATTGATGGGAGCATGAGTGGGGTGAAGAAGCAAGAACTTCCTCTTGCTAGAATTGGTGGTTGAGTTGAGAATGCCCCACTCAGGCATCTTTGGAAGGCAGAGCACCGTGAGCACAGGCTCTCACCATCCTCCCCGGCTCGGCAGATTCTGGGCTGTGCTGCTGTGCGGAGGAGCTGCAGGGTGACGTGGGGTGCCGGCCGAACGAGGCCATACAGGGTAGGAGTGAGCCATGAGCTAACGCCGTGCAGCATCACTGGCCTGTCTGCCCCGAGTCATCTGGGAGATATACAGTGCTGACGATGATGCAGGAAATACGCAAGAAGTCTGGGATCCCAAGTCTGGTTCTAAATCTTTCTTTAACACCCAAGATCATCACAGATCCAGGACCTGGGGAAGGTCAGACAAAACTGTTTTTTGGCTAAACCAGACTCCTGGGTGGGGTGGGGGCAAAGCTGTGGAACCACCCACCAGCCCCAGTCTCCACAGTTCTGACTGCTCTGAGCTTATGGGAAAACTAGCAGATCAGTGACCCACGCCTTGCAGATGAGAGTTGTAAATAGAACCACAGAGAAGTGTTTGGAGTTCGAGATGTAAGATTTTTACCAAGATGTCCTCATTTTCTCCCATAGTCTCTCCCATGTGGTCTTGGGTCAGGTTCCCCAGAAACAGAGCCTGAGACGGGGATTTAGGAGCAACTTGGTCTAATGAAGCTGTGCTCGTAAGAGAACCCTGTAAGGAAAGGGGAAAGGGTGAGCAAGTATGTGGTCTCAGCTAAAGTCTAGCTTTGGCCTGAGGCAGGGAGCTTTGGAGCATAAATTACAGCAAAGAGCCGTCCTCTCCTTGAGGGAAGGGTCTGGCCTTTTGTACCCCTTACTCGTCAGCCATTGGCTGTGTGGGGGATGGAAGGGGAGTATAGCCCTCCTTGAAGGATACTCCCTGCAGCTGTGGACAGTTCTCTGGAGGAAGCTGCAGATGTGAGCCGTTAGCCGCCTGTAGCACATCAGCTGGGGGAGGGGCAGCAGTTGTAAAGGGACGTGGGCAGAAGCTGCTACCCCTATACACACAACCTACTGGCAACACTGCCTTTTTGGATGCTTCTTTTGAAGTCAAACATGAACTTTCAAAACACAAGTGCCCTGTAGGGTGGCCAGAATGTCCAGCTGGTCACTGATACTTGGAGAATGCTCTGGGGGAGTGAGGGGAGAGACCAGGAGGATGCTGGGTGTCTAAGTGGTGGGGCAGGGTGGAGGGGAGGCATGAGGAAGATGAGGAGGACAGGAAGATAAGATGAAGAGGCGGGACAGGAAGCTGATGACTCCTGCCTTGACTGAGGAGTAGAAGTGTGTATCATCTCCTGACAGTGAAGTTGGGCCAAGAGGTCAGGCTGGGGACCCAGTAAACCAGAATATTATGATAATTCCTAGATCATGAGTTCCCTGTCCTATTAATACTTTGCTCTCTAAGGTGGAATCTTGCTGGCCCAATAAAGTTGGGTTATGGGAGTGGTCCAAACTTGGGGCGCTGGAAATCATTTCAGGGTACCCTGTGCTTGTTTTACCTCTGAAATGACCCTGTGAGGTAGTGGCCTCCTCTGTTCAGCATCTTGCTAGCCCTGGGCATCCCTTCTACAATGAACCCAACTCTCATTTCTACCAATCCATCAGTGGCACAGAGTGGGCCTTCTTTAGTGAAGAGCATCTTAGAACCTTTACTAGCATTTTTAGATTCAGGCAACCTGATCAAAGGCAGAGATTTAGGGACAGATTAGTATGAAAATGCTCTTCTTGGTCACTTATGTTCAAGATGGCCAAGCAAGCATAAATATTTATGTCTGTGCTTCCTGAGACCCCATTATAGTGATTATAAATGAGTAAATCAGAACAGGGAGGTGAATGCTGCTGGGGAAGGGGCATCAGCCAATGAGAGAGTCCAGGGATTTTTGGAATGAGTAAAGAAGAAGGAAGAGTGTTGGTGGGTGAACCTTGCACTCTACACGGAGGGGCTGGGTGCCTGTCCACCCATGGGTCCAGAGAGGCTGTAGCCACGGCCAGGCCAGCAGTTTCAGAGGGGTACAGGAATGAGAAATGGGGCTGGAAACAGGGAAGGGGGGTGTTAAGTGAAGGTTCGTTTGTGGAAGAGTTGACTTTCTGCCCCTGTCCCCACACCTACATACTCTAGCCATGCAGAATAGCAAGAAGCCAGGCCTTTTATTTTCTAAAGAATTGAATAAACTGGTTGAGATAGTGTAGGTAGGCTTTTTCCCCAGGGGGAAGCCTTATTTCTTCTGGCATTTGGAGCCTCCAATGTAAGAGCTAGCTTCCCCTCCCACCATCCACCCAAACATCCAGATTTTCCAATCAGCTCTTTTACTTTATTCTTAAAAATGAATGGACAACCAAGGAAATCTGAAATTGAGGGGGAATGTGGTACATGGAGAAAAAAACCAAAATACACCTACAGAATAACTGACTTAGAAGGAAATAAATTTTTTAAGGAATAGAAGAGATTATAACACTTTAAATACCAATTTATACTCTATGTAATAAGCACAAGGAGATTCAAGAATATATTCTATCCATTAGAAAGTGGTTGGAATTCTATTTCTTCTTAAAAGAAAGAAAGAACAAGGAAACGTTTCTTGAAAATTAGCAATATGGATGCAGAGCCAAAAATGTAGTAGAAGATAATGATAAGAAATCTCCCAGTAAGCAGAGCTAAAAGACAAATAGAAAAGAGCTAAAGCATCAATCTGCAAGGTCCTATGTCCAACTAATAAGAATATCAGAAAAAGCAAACAGAGAAAATGAAAAACATTATGAGAGATAATGGAATAAAATTTCCCAGAGTTACAGAGAGACACTTTTTTAAATTTAAAGGACCCACAAACTTGCAAGCAGGATAAACCAAAAATATCCTAGATACATCATTTTGAAATGGTAACACTCCTAACACATAAGGAAAATTCTTAATGCTTCCAGGGCAAGGAGTACAGGATGGTGGTAGTGAGGAATATTTGTCCACTAACGACATAATTAGAGTCACACTAAGTTGTCCATTAGACTTATTAGCAAGATTGGAAGGAAGCATATGTGAAATAAGGGCTTCAAAGCTCTGAGAGAAAGTGATTTTGAAACTAGGATTTTATACTTAGCCTAACAGTCAAGTATGAGGTCAAAATAAAGTTATTTTTCAGACAAGCAAGGACCCAGAAAGTTTACATCCCTAGTAGCCTTTCCAAGGAAATCACCTGAGATGCACTCCAAGAAAACAAGGGTGACAATTAGAAGCAGCAATATGGGGGATGTAAGAACTAACTCCTAGAAGTCTAATGACAAGAAATTCCAGGATTACAACTGTGCAGCAAGTCTAAAAAACAGTTGATCAGTTTAGAACAGGGGATCAATGAACTTCGAGAAGAATGAAGCCAGCCATAGCAGAATGACAAGAGAGTAGCAAATATTCAGGATACAGTGTAGATGGAATATATTTTTTCTATGGATAAGAAAAAATAAAGGCAGTCAAAAACTCCCAGGAAAATAAAAACATGGCCAATATGTCATGGTTCAAATATAAAACAAATTAAAATGTGGTGGAATTTTAAGCAAATAGAAGAATATACGGAAGAGAAGGACCTTAATACTAGAAGCATTCTCCCTTAAGCAAAAGTTGAGTATTCTAGTAGTTTAACTTTGCACCTGTAGAGGAAGATATGTAATCATGACACTTGTCTTGGCTCTGCTGTGAACAGTAATCAAGAGGCCATAATGACAACATGATTTATTGGTTTTTAGTATTTACAGTCAAGCCAAATCAGTTACGGTTATAGTACATAGTATAAATGTCTTTAATTTTACTGTATAGAGTTTAAAATAGAACAAAACAAGTTGTTTTAATATCTTAATCTTTCAAATTGGTGAGCCAAGAGTTATTGTAAAACTTGATGAAACAAGAAAAAGTTGTTATTACTTAAAATTGCAGAGGTTACCAGTAGAGCAGTGCTTCTTAAAGTGTGGTCGCTGAACCAGCAGCATCAAACTCCCTTGGGATGTTGTCAGAAATGAAAATTCTTGGGCCCCACCCCAGACCCTTTAATCAGAAACTCATGGGTGGGTCCCAGCAATCTGAGTTCTAACAAGCTGATCAGGTAATTCTGATGCAGCTAACATTTGAGAACCAGTGCAGCAGAGGAGCTAAGAGTAACCATTTGCCTGTCAAAATTAGGAAAGTGGATGGTGGGAGGGGGCCTTCATGTAGGTGAGTTCAATTCTTGTCTATCATGGAAGGAATTCAGTGAGATAATGTCTAAATCTGATAAATCAAGAAGTAGTAGTATCAATATATTTTCTAGAGATATGGAAATAATCATCAAAAGAAACATAAATGGACATGGGTTAAGAGTGGTTCCTCTTGAGAGGAGGACTCAGTATATGGAGGTATGTGGCAGGAGGTTATTATTTTAAACATGTGATTCTTCGGTTGAAAATAAAATGAAAGAAAAATATTGTCCTTAGATTGAGAAGATTGTCCAGGAGCCTGAGAAAAATTCTGGGAGAATGATCCTTGCTTTACTCCTTTTCCTGATTATGGTGAAAAAAAAAAAAAGATAATTTAATGATCTTTCTGCATGTGTCTTCCAGATGTTAGCTTAATTTAAGGGAAAGATTCTGAGAGCTAGGCCCACTCTAGGAAGCAGAGCTGATTTTTAACTTGTATATATGTGACAGGTCCACAAAGAGCATCTAACCTCTTTCCTAGGAAGGAATAAACTCATTGAAACTCTTCATTTTGCCAGGTAACTTCAGGATTTAAGTGCCTTAGTCTCTTCAACTAAAAGGCACTAAAAGCCCATGTTGGTACATAGGGTTGTGCAATAGAGTGGGTTAAATTCTGGCAATCTTTTAGAGTCAGGGTCTGCCCCCATTGATGGTCTAGTTCAGGTGGAATAGCTGCACAGTGTATATAACATGGAGTCAGTGACTAGAGCATGTTTTTTTTAATTTTTTAAATTTATTTTTATTTTTTATTTTTTTATACATCTTTATTGGAGTATAATTTCTTCACAATGCTGTGTTAGTTTCTGTTGTACAACAAAGTAAATCAGCCATATGCATACGTATATCCCCATATCCCCTCCCTCTTGAGCCTCCCTCCCACTCTCCCTATCCCACCCCTCTAGGTCGTCGCAAAGCACCGAGCTGATCTCCCTGTGCTATGTGCTGCTTCCCACTAGCTATCTGTTTTACATTTGGTAGTGTATATATGTCCATGCCACTCTCACTTTGCCCCAGCTTCTCCCTCCCACCCCATGTCCTCAAGTCCATTCTCTGTGTCTATGTCTTTATTTCTGCCCTGCCACTAGGTTCATCAGTACCTTTTTTTTTTTTTTTTTTAGATTCCATACATATGCGTTAGCATATGGTATTTGTTTTTCTTTTTCTGACTTACTTCACTCTGTATGACAGACTCTAGGTCCATCCACCTCACTACAAATAACTCAATATCGTTTCTTTTTATGGCTGAGTAATATTCCATTGTATATATGTGCCACGTCTTCTTTATCCATACATCTGTCCATGGACATTTAGGTTGCTTCCATGTCCTCGCTATTGTAAATAGTGCTGCAATGAACATTGTGGTATATGCTCTCTTTGAATTATGGTTTTCTCAGGGTATATGCCCAGTAGTGAGATTGCTGGGTCATATGGTAGTTCTATTTTTAGTTTTGTAAGGAATCTCCATACTGTTCTCCATGGTTGTTGTATCAATTTATATTCCCACCAACAGTGCAGGAGGGTTCCCTTTTCACCACACCCTTTCCAGCATTTATTGTTTCTAGATTTTTTGATAATGGCCATTCTTACTGTTGTGAGGTGATACCTCATTGTAGCTTTGATTTGCATTTCTCTAATAACTAGTGATGTTGAGCATCTTTTCATATGCTTCTTGGCCATCTGTGTGTCTTCTTTGGTGAAATGTCTGTTTAGATCTTCGGCCCGTTTTTTAATTGGGTTGTTTGTTGTTTTGATATTCAGCTCCATGAGCTGTTTGTATATTTTGGAGATTAATCCTTTGTCAGTTGTTTCATTTGCAAATATTTTCTCCCATTCTGAGGGTTGTCTTTTCGTCTTGTTTATGGTTTCCTTTGCTGTGCAAAAGCTTTGAAGTTTCATTAGGTCCCATTTGTTTATTTTTGTTTTTATTTCCATTATTCTAGGAGGTGGATCAAAAAAGATCTTGCTGTGATTTATGTCAAAGAGTGTTCTTCCTATGTTTTCCTCTAAGAGTTTTATAGTGTCCAGCCTTACATTTAGGTCTTTAATCCATTTTGAGTTTATTTTTGTGTATGGTGTTAAGGAGCGTTCTAATTTCATTCTTTTACATGTAGCTGTCCAGTTTTCCCAGCACCACTTATTGAAGAGGCTGTCTTTTCTCCATTGTATGTTCTTGCCTCCTTTGTTGTAAATTAGGTGACCATATGTGCATGGGTTTATCTCTGGGCTTTCTATCCTGTTCCATTGATCTATATTTCTGTTATTGTGCCAGTACCATAGTGTCTTGATTACTGTAGCTTTGTAGTATAGTCTGAAGTCAGGGAGCCTGATTCCTCCAACTCCGTTTTTCTTTCGTAAGATTGCTTTGGCAATTTGGGCTCTTATGTGTTTCCTTACGAATTGTAAAAATGTTTTGTTCTAATTCTGTGAAGAATGCCATTGGTAGTTTGATAGGGATTGCATTGAATCTGTAGATTGCTTTGGGTAGTATAATCATTTCCACAGTATTGCTTCTTCCAATCCAAGGACATGGTCTATTTCTCCATCTGTTTATGTCATCTTTGATTTCTTTCATCAGTGTTTTATAGTTTTCTGAATACAAGTCTTTC
The DNA here is from genome assembly GCF_949987535.1 of Balaenoptera acutorostrata. Taxonomy (NCBI): domain Eukaryota; kingdom Metazoa; phylum Chordata; class Mammalia; order Artiodactyla; family Balaenopteridae; genus Balaenoptera; species Balaenoptera acutorostrata. The sequence continues at coordinate 49,148,509 of NC_080073.1, read as the reverse complement.
GCCTCCTTAGGTAGGTTTATTCCTAGGTATTCTTTTTGTTGCGACGGTAAATGGGATTATTTCCTTAATTTTTCTTTCTGATTTTTCATTGTTAGTATATAGGAATGCCAGAGATTTCTGTGCATTAATTTTGTATCCTGCAACCTTATCAAATTCATTGATTAGCTCTAGTAGTTTTCTGGTGGCATCTTTAGGATTTTCTGTGTATAGTATCATGTCATCTGCAGTGACAGTTTTACTTCTTCTTTTCCAATTTGTATTCCTTTTATTTCTTTTTCTTCTCTGATTGCCATGACTAGGACTTCCAGAACTATGTTGAATAAGAGTGGTGAGAGTGGACATCCTTGTCTTGTTCCTGATCTTAGTGGAAATGGTTTCAGTTTTTCACCATTGAGAACGATGTTTGCTGTGGGTTTGTCATATATAGACTTTATTATGTTGAGGTGGGTTCCCTCTATGTCCATTTTCTGGAGAGTTTTTATCATAAATGGGTGTTGAATTGTGTCAAAAGCTTTTTCTGCATCTATTGAGACAATCTTATGGTTTTTATTCCTTAATTTGTTAATATGGTGTATCACATTGATTGATTTGCATATATTGAAGAATCCTTGTGTCCCTGGGATAAATCCCACTTGATCATGGTGTATGATCCTTTTAACATGTTGTTGGACTCTGTTTGCTAGTATTTTGTTCAGGATTTTTGCATCTATATTCATCAGTGAATATTGGTCTATAATTTTCTTTTTTTGTGATATCTTTTTCTGGTTTTGATATCAGGGTGATGGTGGCTTTGTAGAGTGAATTTGGGAGTGTTCCTCCCTCTGCAAATTTTTGGAAGAGTTTGAGAAGGATTGTTGTTAGCTCTTCTCTACATGTTTTATAGAATTTACCTGTGAAGCCATCTGGTCCTGGGCTTTTGTTTGTTGGAAGATTTTTAATTACAGTTTCACTTTCATTACTTGTGATAGGTCTGTTTATATTTTCTAATTCTTCCTGGTTCAGTCTTGGAAAATTGTACCTTTCCAAGAATTTGTCCATTTCTTCATGGTTGTCCATTTTATTGGCATATAGTGGTTTGTAGTAGTCTCTTATAATCCTTTGTGTTTCTGCGGGGTCAGTTGTGATTTCTCCTTTTTCATTTCTAATTTTATTGATTTGCGTCCTCTCACTTCTTTTCTTGATGAGTCTGGCTAAGGGTTAGAGCATGTTAAGTACAGGCTTACTGATGGATCCCAGGCTTTTGGCAGAGAGTAGGAGTGAGTGAGGCAGGCAGGAGGCCAAGCCTTCCCTCTGCCGGGTCAAGAGCAGCCTTGGGAGAAAATGGGCTTCAGGGTGGGTGCCAGGCTGTATGAGTGAATAGTGGGGTTGCCACCATTGCTGAGGACCAATTGGGATTCTGGGCACTCAGAGAAAATTGGAGCTCTAATGCTACAACCTCTGTAGGACATACAGCTTGATGAATGCACGTTTCACCTTAAAAATTTAAGGAAAGCAGAGACCTGCCTCTCTTGCCTCAAGAAATATTTGGTACAGATATAACAACAACAAAGTGTTTTATCCATTAGCCAGAAGAGTAATTTAAAAGGACTATAAATCTAAGAGCAATTCAGCTAATTGAGTGTCTGCTACACGTTAAGACGTGGATAAAAAGATAAATGAAACATTGCTGCCTTAGTAGACTTAGAGACTGTACAGGAATAACTTATACAGAGCAGAAAGTGAGATTCAGACTAGTGTGTGTGAATTTCACTCCAGAGACCTCTTCCAGCCGATGATAAGGAGATGCTCTCTGGAGAGGGGAGAATTGGCTGGAGCCTCATGGAAGAAGTAGGATTTGGATACTTGGGGCTGGAGGGCTTTGACCAACAGAGAAGGAGGGAGTGATGGATGCTAATGGTCTTCCATGTGGCTGAACATCTAGTGAGGAGAAGGAGAGGGGCCATTAGGGCTGGAGGTACAGTCAGACAGTCTAAGGCCACTTGTTCACTGACCAGGGAGTTGGACTTGATTGAACTGGTAGGGGACAGGAGACCATCACATCTTCTTGAGATGGTCTGCCTGGACTGGGGGGCCAGTTAGGAGCTCTCACAGCAGCCCCAGGAAGGTCTTGCAGGTCAGTTCATGAAGGTTTTGTCTGATACACTCAGAGAGTTGACTCATCATCAGTTCCTAGTGGGTCTCAGCTGCTGAAAGAGTATGGCATGAAATGAAACAGTCCTGGAAAGCTCTGGCTGGCCTGTGTGCTGGGAAAGCAGGAAGGCTGTCATTGGGGCCCTAATGTTTCTCCTACAGGTGAGCATACCAATGGCTATGACAGAGGCCCTGGCTTCAAACCCTATACACAGAGTAGAGCTTTGGAAATAACTGCTCTCAGGCTTCCTCAGGAGGCCCCCAAAGAGACCTGGCTGGGGCTGGACTTCCAGGCCACCCACTGTGGTAGACAGAATGGCCCCCAAAGATGTCTACACCCTCATTCCTGGAACCTGTGAATATGATGCATCACATGGCAAAGGGAAGGACTTTGCAGTTGTAACTAAGGTTATGGGCTTTACACTAGGGAGAGTACCCTGGATTATCCAGATGGGCCCGATCTTTCTCCAGCTGGAGGCAGAAGGAAGGAGGAAGAATAGGAGGTCAGAGAGATGCAGGAGAGGAAGGAGTCAGAGAGATCTGAAGCTTGAGAAGGACTTGACCTGCCATTGCTGGCTTTGAAGACGGTGGTGCAACTTGACAGGGAATGCAGACAACCTTGAGGAGCTGAGAGAGGCTCCCTGGTGAGTGTCAGCATGGAAATGGGGACCTCAGTCCTACAACCACAGGGCAGTAAATTCCGCAAACAACCTGAGTAGGCCTGGAAGCAGATTTTCCCCCAGAGCCTCCAGATAAGGGCCCAGACCAGGTAACACCTTGATTTTTGCTGTTGACCCCCAATGCTTAGCACTGCCTGGCTCATAGAGGATGCTCAGTAAACCTATTTCAGTGGAAAGGGCCCTTCTGAAAGAGCACAAGGCTAGGTCCTCCTGCAGACATTGGACGTCATATCAGAATTTCTTCACTGCAGATTCAGCAAAGCTGTATAATTAAAAGAAATGTGCTCCATGAACTCTCTAAGAATTCCTCCCAGGCAGGAGAGCAAGGTGTGTGACTTACCTGCTCCACAGTACACTTGTGCACGTGTGAGTCTATTTTCTCGAAGACCAAGATGGAGGAGACACAGCTGGTGAGAGGAAAGGCATTGGCTATGTTGAAAATACTCACTTTGTCATCTTTCAAGGGAAAGGTGAACTGTTTTACTCTAATATTAACGTTTTACTATGTTGAAGCCATAAACTCTGAACCTCCATTGTGCTGGAAACCATCACCATCTGGACCTCCCACCCCGGCCCCTCAATGCCTGGGTGTGTGGGATGCCAGCCCCGTGCCCACAAAGACTCAGTGTTTGTTCAGCCTGGACATTAGGTAATGCTTTCCTGGCTGAGGTGCCCAGACAGCTTAAAATGCCATTATTTACAGCTCTAAGGTTTATTTTCATTATCATATGTAAAGTCTCTGCAGAAGGATGGAAAGCTGAGGGGTTGGCAGGGAGGAGAGAGCAGAGTAACTGCAGACATCAGAGCCGGACAGGTCTCAGAGACCATCCAACCTGCGGGTTCCAGAGCACACACCTGTATTCAAGGGAGCAGGTTGGTGCAGTGGAGGAGAAGGGGTGTTAGAGGAGGAGGTGTCCACTCCTCTCCCTATTTCAGCCTGATCAGTCCTACTTTTATAGGCATCAGCTGTTTGGCATCAGCCTCTGGCTAATCTTCTTAGAAAGGGCACCATGGTGAAACACCTGTGAAAGCCATCCACTTTCAAGTACAAGTGAGGAAAACAAGTACGTGGTTCAACATTACTGACCACAGAAATCTGGCTGTATCTGTTTCTCAGGCTTCCCGTCAAGGTTAATCCAAAGAGCAAAGGAGAGGTTACACCTACTATCAAAGGCTGGGCTGTACTTGTAGTCACCTGTTGAATTTTTACAATTTCTTCTTCAGTGTTATACTTTATCTTTGCAATTTTTTTTAGCATGAGATTCTTTTTTTTTTTTTTTTTTTTGGCCCCACTATGCGGCTTGCGAGATCTTAGTTTTCTAACCAGGGATTGAACCCAGGCCACGGCAGTGAAAGCACCAAGTCCTAACCACTGGACCACTAGGGAACTCCCGCAGCATGGGATTCTTTATTTCTTTTTTTTATATTCAAAGGAGATTTAATACCTATCCTTATCACACTCTTCCAAAACAAATCGAAGAGAAGGGAACACATCCTAACTCATTTTACGAGGCCAGCATTACCCTAATCCCAAACCAGACAAGAACAACACCCAAAAAAGAAAATTATAGGCCAATATCTCTGATGAACATAGATGCAAAAATCCTTAACAAAATATTAGCAAACTGAATTACAACCATTATCTTTGCAGTTTCTGGAAAGAATGTGTTCTGGTCCTCCAGAACTCTTTTCAGAAGAAAATAGTGGTTTTCCTCCAAATCTTCAGCCTGTTGGATTTTCTTCTACATTGTCCTGCTTTATTAAAAACCGCCCACACAAGCACGTGGAGTGTGTGTGTAAACAAGCGAGGGTGCACATCCGGTGGATAGTCTCTAGCTGGGGAAGAAATCTTAGCTTCTCTCTTGGTATCTTCTGAGATGATTCAGAAAATCAAAGGCCAGGCTCTTGCTACTTGAAATGCTACCTGGAGCCCATTCACATGATGTTCTTGCAGATAGGGGAGGAGAGGTCCCCCTGGCTTCCTCTCCAGTTTGAAGCCATCTTTCTCACTCCTAGTTGCCTGACTACGTCTGACTCACCAGCTTTTAGAAGCATGGCTAGGGACTTCCCTGGTGGTCCAGTGGTTAAGGCTTCATACTCCCAATGCAGGGGGTCTGGGTTCCATCCCTGGTCAGGGAACTAGATCCCATGTGCTGCAACTAAAGGAGCCCGCATGCCACAACTAAAGATCCTGCGTGCTGCAACTAAGACCCAGCGCAGCCAAATTTTTTAAAAAAAGAAGAAGCATGGCTAGAATACTCTTCCTTTTTTCTGACAGCACCAGCCCCTTTTTTTGAACTTGTTGGTTCTGTTTTCTGCCTCTTGTGACTAACAGCAACCCTTTTTTTTTTTTTTTTTTTTTTTTTGATTTTTTCTTTTATTTATTTATTTATTTATTTATTTATTTATTTATTTAACATCTTTATTGGTGTATAATTGCTTTACAATGGTGTGTTAGTTTCTGCTTTATAACAAAGTGAATCAGCTATACATATACATATATCCCCATATCTCCTCCCTCTTGCGTCTCCCTCCCACCCTCCCTATCCCACCCATCTAGGTGGTCACAAAGCACCGCGCTGATCTCCCTGTGCTATGCGGCTGCTTCCCACTAGCTATCTGTTTTACATTTGGTAGTGTATATATGTCCATGCCACTCTCTCACTTCATTCCAGCTTACCCTTCCCCCTTCCCGTGTCCTCAAGTCCATTCTCTATGTCTAACAGCAACCTTTTCTTAAAAAAATAAATAAATAAACAAAGAACACAAAAGATTCCAGGGTAAAAATCAAGGCAAAGAAACTCTGGCTCTTTAAAAAAAAAAGAAGAAACGAAAGAAATTCTGGGGCTTCCCTGGTGGCGCAGTGGTTAAGAATCCGCCTGCCAATGCAGGGGACACGGGTTCGAGCCCTGGTCCAGGAAGATCCCACATGCCGCGGAGCAACTAAGCCTGTGTGCCGCAACTACTGAGCCTGCAGTCTAGAGCCCATGAGCCACAGCTACTGAGCCCGTGTGCTACAACTACTGAAGGCCTCACGCCTAGAGCCCATGCTCCACAATAAGAGAAGCCACTGCAATGAGAAGGCTGTGCACCGCAACGAAAGCATAGCCCCCACTTGCCGCAACTAGAGAAAGCCCACACGCAGCAACGAAGACACAACACAGCCAAAAATAAATAAATAAATTTATTAAAAAAAGAAAAAAGAAAAAAAGAAGGAAATTCTGGTCCTGGAAGGTAGGAGATCCCTAGAGGAGAGTCGACGGCTGAGGTTGTAGAGGGACTTGAAATATGGCCTGCAAAAAGCCACCAAGTCTCAGGCAGACCTGGAAAGGACACTGGGAGGGTCCAGAGGCCAGGTGCAGGCCCAGGTGGGCAGGACCTCCCTGAGCAGTTCCTCCTCCCACTCAGTTCTTCATGGGGATTGAACTAGATATTCAAAGTGTTGCCTTCAGGCAGCGGGGGCTGTTCTCCGAACCACAGGGCCATGGAGTAAACCAAGGGATGCCCAAAAGACAGAAGCATTTATCACTTCCAGTTTTTCCATGGGGGGCATGAAGCAAAATCAGTACCACATTTGTTGTTCAGAGGGAAACCAACTGGACTCCTCCCATGATTTCAAAATCTGAAAGGACAATTTATACAGACCCTGAGATAGAAGGAATTTCTCAGCTTTAATTTTACAAAGTATTTGTCTTTCATTTATTCTTGTGGATGTGCTATTCTTTAGAAAGCAAGTCTATCTGCGTGACCTGATTTTATTTTATTTTTTTATTTTTTATTTATTTATTTATTTATTATTTTTGGCTGTGTTGGTCTTCGTTGCTGTGTGCAGGCTTTCTCTAGTTGCAGTGAGTGGGGCTACTCTTTGTTGCGGTGCGCGGGCTTCTCATTGCGGTGGCTTCTCTTGTTGCGGAGCATGGGCTCTAGGCATGCGGGCTTCAGTAGTTGTGGCGCACGGGCTTAGCTGCTCCGCGGCATGTGGGATCTTACCAGACCAGGGCTCGAACCCATATCCCCTGCATTGGCAGGCGGATTCTTAACCACTGCGCCTGCAGGGAAGCCCGTGACCTGATTTTAAATACCAAGCTATGAGACTCTTCCTTCCTTCATTTGGGTATAAGATTCAATAGAGCTGAAATTCCTGGGACCACCCAGGAATGAGGTCTTTAATGTGCCACATTAAGGACAATTTTGCATTCTGGAAAAAGCATTAAAATGGAATTGGGAAGGAGAAACCTCTTACACTCAGGTCATGGCATTTACACACACACACACACACACACACACACACACACACACAAATGTTTAATACTGTGCTAGGTGCTGGGGGCTGCAGGCACGAACTACCTATGGTGGCTGGGGCCTCTGGGAACTTATGTGGGACGATGGGAGGAACAGCAGTTCACAAATGTCCCTCCTGTTGTCCAGGCAGAGACCTTCTGCAAAGTCAGATCGCCCATCAGGAAATATCTCGCTCATTTTAGCTTACAAACAGCCTTGGGCTGGGATTTGAAAAGCATTAATTCCCACCCAATCCAATTGTCCTATTTTCTCAGGTCCCAGCAGACCGGTTTGCCATGGCAACCCTATAAACAGTGTCTAACCTACATTAATGATTTATATATTTTTAAAGCTAATATCACCAACTTCAAGAAACTGATCCTCCTCTGAACATGACAGCTGGAATAGACTAAGAATCCTACTTCCTGCTAGATCAGTGCAGATTTTTCCACTGTAGATTTGGGTGGGAGAAAATGGGCCCTCCAAGGCCTGAGCACCTGGGCGACTGCTTTTCTGAAGTCAGCCTTGGCTAGGGCAGCCATTGAGCTATCACACACACCCAAGGTGGTTCTGGCCTTGGTGGCCACAGCTTTGTGAGAAAAACACAGCCAACTCCAGCCTCTGTGCTCTGGTTCAGAGCAAAATGTAAATTGAACTGAATTCATTGTCTTCTACCCTCCCCCCAAACCCCCTGGCCTAAAGGGAATGAGGAAACAAGTATCTAAATATTCTAGAACAGGAATGGGCAAACTACAGTCTGCTGGCCAAATCTAGCCTGCTGCCTGTTTTTATAAATAAAGTTTTACTGAGACACAACCATGGCCATTCCTTTACATATGTCTGCTTTTGCTCTAGCAACAGAGCTGAGCAGTTGTAGCTGAGACCATCTGGCCCTCAAGGCTGAAAATATTTACTGTCTGGCCCTTTACAGAAAAATCTGCCAACCTTACTCTAAAACAAGTAGAGTAAGGATTGGAGGAGAAGCTGGAGAAAGGATTTCAAAAAGAAAAGTGTATTCTCCAGGGAAAACTGAGATGAAGACTAGGGTGAGGAAGGAGCCAGCATGGAAATCTAGTCCATGAGGCTGGGGAGGCCACTGGGTGTCCAGACTGCAAAGCCCAAGGCAGGAAACAGTCATCTCCTGAGAGAAGGAGTTTAATCTCCTGTAAACAGAGAGGAATCAGAGATGATGTCTTTTTTGTTTGTTTGTTTATTTATTTATTTTTGGCTGCATTGGGTCTTCTTTGCTGCGCGCGGGCTTTCTCTAGATGCAGCGAGTGGGGGCTACTCTTCGTTGCGGTGTGCGGGCTTCTCATTGCAGTGGCTTCTCTTGTTGCGGAGCACGGGCTCTAGGACATGCAGGCTTCAGTAGTTGTGGCGCACGGGTTTAGTTGCTCCGCGGCATGTGGGATCTTCCCGGACCAGGGCTTGAACCCGTGTTCCCTGCATTGGCAGGCAAATTCTTAACCACTGTGCCACCAGGGAAGTCCTCAGAGATGATGTCTTCTTAGCTCTGTTTCCATTTTCCAGAATGGCTGCTTCCAGGTTAAAAAAAAAAAAAAAATTGACAGGGATATTCCAGTCAGAGGTCGAGGCTGGAAGGAGGTGGGAGAGACTGCTTCCAAGCTGGGTTGGGATTTGCCTGATTTAGGCAGCCAGGCCTGTGTTTGCCCAGAGGGTTAGGGAAACGTGGAGAAGCAGGCAGAGGAGAAGTTGGAAAATTGGTAGTTTGGCCCATTGGCTTCAGGGAGAACCTGTACTCTTTCCGCTTTGTACAGGAGAGATATTTTTTACTTGCTCCTGGAAACTATGCTGTCAGCTAGCATTCTGAGGCTTCAGACTGCCCCCGCTTCTGCCCCAGAGAGATGTTTTTCAGTTCCTCAGGAAACAAAACTGTCACTTGCCCAGAGAGACGAATCCAGGTCCCAAGCACAGGATCTCTGAGTTTCAACTTCAGTCTCCAAGGTGGATGACACAGGTCTCTTGATTCCTTGCTGTCTTGATATTTTACCTATAAGACAACTTCATTCCCAGCCTGGCGAGGGTCTTGCCTAAGCCAAGGCTTTGCCAGGGCTTGGAATGCACAGCCACTTTTGTTCACACCATTACCCAAGTTAGGGGAGGCCATTAGGTTGAGGAATATTCCAGTAATCTATTTCTGTAAAATAAACTATCCCAAAATGTAGTGGCCTAAAATAACAGCATTCATTTTGTTCATGAATTTGAAATTTGGCAGGGCCTGGTCGGGGCAGCTCATCTCTGCTCCACATCATGGCAGCATGGTGGGGCTGGGGGACCCATTTCCACGGTGGCTGACTTCCATGGCCTCGAGTTGATGCTGCCGGTCAGTTTCTCTCCACGTGGGCCTCTCCATGGCTTCCTTGCAGGGTAGTAGCTATAGTCCAGGAGCAAATGCCCCAAGAGAACTCAGAGGAACCTCTAGTACTTTTGATGACTAGGCTTGGAAATTGCAAAGCACCACTTCTCTGCAGCCACAAATCCACCCAGATTCAAGGGGTAGAGTATTGACTCCACTCTCTGTGGGAGGAATCTCAGAGTCACATTGTAAAGAGTGCAATGGGAGACATCGTGCATTGGTTTTTAGAAAGTACAGTCATCTACACAGAGAGAGAGATTCATTTTGATTCTCTCTCCATGGTCTTGTACTGCACTGTCCACTAGGAAATCCTCATGGAGCTCACTCTTACCTCACTCTTACATACCATCATTGTCATTCACATTTGCTGGTGTAGACAGTGATGCACATTTGCTGGTGTAAACAGTGATGCCTAAAACAAGAACAGCGTAATAGCCACAAACTCCCACTCCCAGCTAAATGCTAATCTGGATTAACAAGAGTGTCACTAATGCTGTTATTTTCATTTTGTAAATGTGGAAATTGAGCCCTGGACTGATTTCTAAGCTTGTGCTTTATCTTCTCACTATAGTTTGTGCTTAATTTTAGCTGGTCAGTGTAAGCACTCAACTAATGTGTATCTGAGTGTGTGTGTGTGTGTTTGTGTGTATATACACCCAATTTTTGTGTGTGAGTGTGTGTATGGCAGACTCAGTGCTTGCCTTTGTTGGAAGGAAATTCAGCAGCACTGGAGGACTTAACAGCTAGAGAAGTTAGTTTGAGGGACAGGAAATAGAGAGCAGAGTACAAGGGAAAGTCAGACCAAGGACAGAGCTTGTAGCTCAGCAACAGTTCTTTGCTGGGGGGGGCTACAGCTTTGGTGTTGATGAGCAGTGTATTCTCATTGGCCCATGTTCCAACGGTCACCCCATCTCTCAGAGTATGTGGGGTCCTCCAGTGTGGCAGCTTCTACATGCTGGGGTCTGAGGGCAGGCACAGGGGTGAACAAGACCAATACAGTCCTGGAGCATCATTTTATTAGCAGGGGAGACAAACGGGAAACACGTAATGATAAAATTAATTAGTTACAGTCGAGATGAGCAGTAGAAGGAAAAGTGCATGAACTACAAGAACTTATGACAGAGCCCAAGCTCATCAGGGGCTCAGGGAAGTGGTTTTGATTTGCTCATTGAAGATGAGAGGACACGTACCAGGTGAACCCGGTGGAGGCATTTGGGCTCGGCATGTGGGGAGGCCCTGAGGTGGGAAGTTACACGGCCAGGCTGAGGGGTGGCTGGCACAAGGGAGCCAGGGTGACGGAGCTGAGGAGGGCAGGCACCTGATCTTTTCAGATTGTGTGCCACGGGATGGCTGTAAGTCCCTTCCTCCTTGTCAGTTCTCACCTGCTCCCCACCCCACCGCACCCCACCTCCAAAGGCTGGAAGTCAGACTGTCTCTTGCCTGTAAAATGGGAGAAACACTTGTAAAGAGAAGCCTGTCACCAGGGGCAGAGCTGGGTTTAGTGGAGCCTAAAGCTTATATGATTTGGGAGGAGAGCTTCTCTTGGGGAAAATCAAGTAACATCATGAATAGAAAGTGAGGTGCAAGGCCCCGGTGGGAGCGTGTCAGTGAAGGCCCTTCAGCCTGAAGTTTCATCAGCTTGATGGTAAAGTCACCTTTGGTGTTTCTCCTCATTTCTAACCTCGGAAAGCCTTCTTTTCCCACCTGAGCTATTCATGCAGACCTCACATCCACTTATTCCTGTTTTCTCCTTGACTGAGATGGCAAATAAATCACAAATGCCTCCTATTAAAACCTCTTGGAAATTTGGCTCTCTCTTTGCCCCCAGTGTTGTCCAAAAGAACATGGGAATGTCCTTTTTTTGCTCAAGACTTTCATGAGTTTTTCCCCCACACTCACGGCAGGGAATGTTGGCTGGGACATATTATTCTTTTGGAAATGTGACACAGGAATATGAATTTCCATAAGCAAAGTTACTCTGCCTGGTTGGGTCTAGACTGTTCGTTGGCCAGCATGTTTGCTGGAGTTCACGTGGACGCTCAGAGAAGCTGCCTGGACTTGTCCTGTGGGAGGAGAATGAATCACCTGGAACTATGTTCTCTGTATGTATTAGAGGGGGACCCACAAATATGAGTAGTGATGACAGAGAAGTTGAATAGTGAATAAATGACAACTGAAAAACGGCCACAGGCTCTTCTCTCCAAAATCCCACCAAAGTGATCAAAGGCATGTAACTAGTGAAGAGTCTCTGTCGGTGTGGACTCAGGAAGCCTGCTGTTCACGGATTAGAGACATCAGAGAGATTGAGACCAGAGGGAAGGACAGACAAGCCCGCCGGGTACCACAGAGAGAAGAAAACTGTAACTCCTCCCCAGAGCCGCTCCTGATTCCTGGTTGCCCTCCACAGGTAGGCCCAGCTCAGGCACACGCTGCGAGCCCCCTGGAAAGATGTCGGATGTGGCATAGTGAGCTTTAGGCCCCAGCACTGGATGGAGGCCCTGGAGGCCCAGGAGGCCCAGCCTTGGTTAGAGAAAGGACACTCCGTCCTGATAGCTACTGGCTGCCCCGCCGAGACAGGATCCCTTCAGTCGGCTGTGGTGCCCTTGGCCTCAGAGCCTAATTGCCTTTGACTTTCCCCTTTGGAATTAAAAACTATAGTATGAACCCCTCCTTCAGGCAGAACCCATATCAAATACGGATTTTCTGCCTCGCCACGACAGCAGAGGGAAATGACCAGACTGTAACGTGGGTTACTATTCATTCCGATCTGAGAGCATTTAAAGATCATGTCAAAGATGGGAAGAACACCTACCTACCGTGTACCTTTCTTGAAACAACTACTTGAAGAAGCACTTGAGCAGCCTGAGAAACGAATCAGACAAGGGGTGCCCGCTGTGGTCAAGGCCACCCCTGACTTGGGTTTCCTTGTTAACTGCTGAGGACCCCTCGCCCTGCGGGACCTGGCTCCATGGGGGTGGGGGTTTACCGGAATTGTAATAGGGGCGGGGCAGCCGCGCGGCCGTTACCGCGAGACCAGGAGCGCAGCGGTGAGAGGTCCCGCTCCGCAGGGTCAGCAGGGCAGCGGTCCTCGCGGCGGAGAGTGCGGAGGTAGGCGGATCGTGGCCTTCTCCCCGGGGCCCTCCAGGCCCTTCGGCCTCCGCCGGAGGGTGAACTGGGGGCCCGGGGACAGGCCGAGGGCTGTGTCCTGCAGGGCTCCAGAGCCCTTGTCACTGGGCCCCGGCCTTGAGGCAGTGGCGAACCTCTGCCCCATGCCCACCTCCGCGACCGAATGGCGGTGGCGGTCACCCTGGGTCGCAGTCCGCGGGACCTGGCCCCCAGTTGGGCGGCCTGAGGAGCCTGAGGGCCGGCTGGGTCCTGGGCGCCTGGCTCCCTCAGCGATGACACCTGGGCGGGGTCTGGGGACCTGGCCCTGCGGGCACCGCCAGCTGAGATCTGCCTCCTCAGCCAGGCTGGGCACTGGCGGGAGGACCCGGGCAGGGTGACCGGCCCGCGCAGGGACCCCTCCCCTTAACGAGGCCTGGACCTCGGAGGGCAAAAGTTGAGCCTTGGGACCTTGCCCCTTCTTGTCAGAACAGAGACTAACATTTGTTTGGTGGACGTTTACGGGAACACCGTGACCTGACCATGACCCGACCTCAAGAACAAAGGATCTGACCCCAAGAAGCTTCCAACAATTAACCCCGCCCCTCCCTCACCTTTCCTGTAAAAGGGCTTTGCTGAAAGCTTTCAGGGAGTTCAGGGTTTTTAAGGCATGAGACGCTGGCTCCTTGCAGGGCCCTGCAATAAACCTTTGTCTGCTCCTTGCAGGGCCCTGCAATAAACCTTTGTCTGCTCCAAACTCCGATGTTTCTGTATTGTTTGGCCTCACTGTGCCTCAGGCACACGGGAAGAATTCCCACTGATTTGGAAGGAAGTGGTTGGCTGTTATTTACTCATTTGCCACTAACCCTGTTTTGCTCTTCCTCTTGTGTCTCCCTCACAGACTGTGTTTGAAAGGAATTGCCGATCTGAGGACTGTGCTGCCGACCTGCAGCTTCAGGGTCACCTGTTACTCTCCAGGTGAGTCAGTGCCCCCTTCTTGACTTTGTTCTGGGAAGCTGTTTGTCCTGACTTCAGGCCCAAAGTCTGCATATGCAGATTTCCCCACCGAAGAGGGTAAATAGAGGTGGGTTTAAAATGAAAAGTTGCAGTTTAAGAAAATGTATATTATACTGTAATTTTAACAACAGGTATTATTTGGGGGGATAGTTTGGTTTTTGTTTTGTTTGCAGTCTCACATATCTCACAATTAGAGTTTTGTATTTCTAATTTCCCTGAGTATTGGTGATGTGTGTTTGTGTTGGGGGGTGTATTTTATTTTTAATGTAATGTTTTTTTTAATTTATTTATTTTATTTTCGGCTGCGTTGGGTCTTCGCTGCTGCGTGTGGGCTTTCTCTAGTTGCGGCGAGCGGGGGCTACTCTTCCTTGCAGTGCACGGGCTTCTCATTGCGGTGGCTTCTCTTGTTGCGGAGCATGGGCTCTAGGCACGTGGGCTTCAGTAGTTGTGGCGCATGGGCTCAGTAGCTGTGGCTCACGGGCCTAGTTGCTCCGCGGCATGTGGGATCTTCCCGGACCAGGGCTCAAACCTGTGTCCCTTGCATTGGCAGGAGGATTCTTAACCACTGAGCCACCAGGGAAGTCCTGAGGGGTGTATTTTAGGTTTACTTATTGTATTAAGTTGAGCCATGTGAAATTGCCAATATTTAATTGTTTGGGAAAACCCCTATGATTCAGTTTATTATTATATAAAGGAATACGGGAACTACTATAAAGGTTCTTTTTCTTTTTTTCCCCACACTTAAAGCGTTGTGCTTTAACAAGTAGTGGTTCTGCGGCAGGAGCAGGTGGAGGAGAGGGGCGGCTGTCCTGATCCAGGGGACAGACAGCCAGTCTCCTGGAGCAGGGCTTCCTCCTACAGAACGTGAACCCTCAGCTAAAGGTGAACCTTCCGTAAAGGGCTTCTGTTTTCTCTCTGCCAACCTTTTATTTCAGACTTCTTGAAGGTGCTGGTCCTGAGTCATTTAACCACATTTCAGAGAATGGGTTCCTTTCGAGACAATTCCTTCTGAGCAATTGTTTTAGCCTCCATGCTGTTTATTACCATTTCTCAAAAACAGTCATCAGTGTTGATAGGTATCCTCTAAAATGCCATACTGTGTGTCTTAACTGTGAGAGTTAAGTTTGTGTGGAATGAGAGAAATATCCCATCACAAACCAGAAACTACACTAGGACACCTTTACTTCTGTTGATAAATAACCTATTATTCATCAAAGGAAAGTAATAGTAAGAATTCTTTTTTTTTTAATATCTTTATTGGAGTATAATTGCTTTACAGTGGTGTGTTAGTTTCTGCTGTATAACAAAGTGAATCAGCTAGATGTGTACATATATCCTCGTATCCCATAAGATTCTTTTTCTTTTGTTTACATTTATCGGGGGAAAGGTGACATAACCGCCCTCCATCCGCCCCTCCGCACACACACAGATACTCTTCCAAACCTCTTAAATATTAATTAGCATTGCTTTTACTTAGGACTTAGCGTAGTAGATTAAAGTAGCACGTGTTGTGCCAAGCTTAGAAAATTATTTCAAACTGATAAGTGGGTATTGGAATTGTTTTAACATTAGTCAGAAGGACCTCCTGGGATTATGAGAGAAACCAATTCTAAAGAAGATTCATAAGTTATCAAATCATGACTTTTAGTTTTAGAAAGGTCTTCCAAAAAGTATTTTAGGGGAAAAGTAACATGAAACAAAAATACGTAGATTTGTTTTATCTTGAGGCAGACTGTAAATGGTGGAAACTTATTTTGGATTGTAGAAAACTTCATGTGTTGGGAAAATGTTCACTTGCTCTAAGGTTAAATATTAGAAGAGTCCTGATGTTCTTGCAGCCCATTAGTGGACGGTCAAATCCATCTGTATTGCATTGTGCTCTTCATATGTTAAAATATAAAACCCGAGGCTCATGGTCAGTAAGGCACCTTATCCCTAAAGCTGCCTCCACTGCCTTACCCTGGCCTCTCAGGACTGTTGGTCAGAGCCAGGTCTGTTCTCTGGGCCCAGTAATCAATAATACGGGAACAATTGGTGTGGTGGCCAGGGCCCAGACTCCCGTATGTATCAGCTAGCTAGAACCACAAGAACGTGCTGTATAACAAACTAGCCAAAACTCAGTGGCTTAAACCAGCAATCATTTATTCTCCTGGAACTGCAGGTCAGCTGAGAGTTGGCTGGTCCAGGCTGGATTCAACTGGATCTTGGTTGACTTGCTTATGCATCTGGGGTTCAACAGAGGGTAGGTGGATCTCAGCTAGGCCCAGGTGACCCAGTTCAGCTCTGCTTCATGTGTCTTTCACAGTCCTGCTGGAACCAGTGTCCTAGCCTAGGTGTATTCTTCTCATGGCATGGCACCGGTGCAAGAGGGCAAGCAGAAACATGCGATAACTCTCAAGGCCTAGGTTCAGAGCTGGTGCATTCTTACTTCAGCCTTATTCTACTGGTCACAGCAAGTCATATAACCAGTCTCAAAGTCGAGGGACTGGGAACTATTCTGTGCCCTTTTAGTGAGGAGAACTGCAGTCATACAGCAAAGGAGGCAAATTTAGGGAGGGGTGAAAACTGGAACCATAATGCAATCCATTCTACCATGTAAAGAACAGGGTCTCTGTGTCGCTTTCCTGGTGCCTTATAATTTTCAGGACTATTTCAGTCTTTCTTGCAATTCCATCTTCCTACAACTCAGACATGAGACCTAGAGATTGTGGGAGGAGATTTTCCAAATCTCCAAAGTAACGTCCTTGGACCAAAGCTCTGAGCATCTCCCTAGGATGAGTTATTTCCCAGGAGGCCCCTTGGTCTCTCAAAATAGCCTTTTGGCTGGATCCCCCATTAAACAAACCTTCATTATACTCTTGGGCCCATAAATGTCCCCAAGGGAGCCATCAGAGAAACATTAACTGGTAATTGGCTAAGTAGAGATACAAAACCAAGCCCAGGGTTTAAATTACTTTGAATTTCCCCAGATCTTTGCACAGAGCCAGGCACAGAGAGAGAGAAGGCACAGTCAGTAAACTGCTCATGGAAGCCAAGGTCTGAACTTGGTTGACAAAGGAAGGCTTGGTAGCTTGAACCAGAAGTGAGCTGTTTTGGTTATCGTGTAACTTTCTTGATTCATTACTGCCAGGGGTGGGATGTACATTTCTTTATTGTTCAAGGCAGGGAAGAAATGTGGGCCCCTCTCTCCCAGGATGCCCAGTGTGGTGGGAGAGGACAGCTGGGTGCTGTCAGTGCCTGGTCAGTGCTGGAAGAGAGGTAGATGGGTCATCATGGGGCCCTGGAACAGCTTCCGAGAGGAGGAATTAAAGACAATGCGTCCAGACATTCGGGGCAGAGGGAAAATGTGAGCAGAGGCACAGAGGCGTGGAGGGCAGGATTCCCATGCAGATCTGCAGGCATCTGGAGTGAAGGAGTCGGTCAGGAGGTATTTTTGCCATGAGCTTCTCTGCTGTAAAATCTTTGCCACAAGAGTTTTTGCTGCAAACATTTTCACCATGTAACTAATTGGCTATAAGGCAATTCTCCTGTAAAAGATAAAAAATAAAAGAGCATCATTAAACAGGACATAATGAAACATGAAAAATGAATAATGAAGATTTAAAGACTTTATTGCAAAATACAAAATATTTGAATACATTTAAAATGTGATTCGTTTTCCCATTCAGCGTCACACTTTTTCTTTTTTGCTAAGATTTCTTCCTCCATTAAGAGAGGGATCAGTTTCCAAATACTGAGATGCACATTTGTAACTGAGCTTTGTGTTGTGAAAGCCTCTACACTGTTGTGTGTTCCTGGCATCTTGTCACATGTTCATTGATTGATGTTCCAAAGTTCATGGGAAATGTGGGTTCAACTCTCCACCTTCAAATATCCGAAGGATTTGCAAACTGATATGTTATCATTTTCTAGTAGAGTATGCAGTCTGGCTTTACCCTCTTTTATTTCATACTTCCAGTAAGTTTTATCACCGTGTTTCCAATCAAGTCGACATATGTAGTTGTTTTCATCCACTGCTTTAAGACTGCCTGTCTCCTTGTCACTGTGTAGAGTGTTATGAGTGCTAAGATTTATGTAATATAAATCAACCAGTTCTTTTATCTTTTATGGCAAAATTGCCTTATGGTCAATTGGTTATGTGGCAAAAATATTTGCTGCAAAAATGCTTGTGGCAAAGATGTTTATGGCCAAAATACTGAACACAGGCCAGGAGAACACAGTAAGAGATGAGAGAGAGAGAAACACTGTATTGTGACACACCTATGAGTTTGGGTTTCATCCTGAAGCCAGTGGAGGTATAGCAGGATTGTAGCATGAATGGATTTAACCTAATAAGAATGCGGGTAGGCACACTGAAGGGGTAGGGAGAGAGGAGTGGGGGTGGGGATTGAGATTTAGATGCTGTGGGTCATTGGGTTCTCTATTCCACTGAGTGAAAGTACGGTCCAGCTTGAGTTTTGAGTCAATTACTCTCTCTAGCATCTCAGTTCCTGCATCCCTGGCTCAGGTCCATGGAGTGGCCGCCCTTGGTCTCAGTGCAGAAGCACCTTGGGCAGGGTTGGGCTTGCGAGAGATATTGTGTTGATCTCCACCGTGGTGCCTCCCCAAGGGCTTCAAAAGGACAATTTGGACAGAATTTTTGCCTTTTGTGCTGTCTTTAGAGCCTAGCTCTCCTGTTGGCTGTCATCCACTGTACTATAAGGTTGAAGCCAAGGGGTAACAGAGAAAAGTCCCTCTGACAACAGGGTAGACAGCACAGTACAAGGTGTTGTGGTGGGAAGCAGCCAAAGTACCCATAGACTGAGGAGCCTTTGTCTTGAGAAAACAGAGGGAAAGATATCTGGGAGTGATTGGGTCACCTCGAGTGGCCAGGGATCAAGCCAGGAAATGCTGTCTGTGACTGGGACTCACGGATGTTTTTATTTTTCTCTCCAGAGAGCATGAATTCTGACAGGCCTATTGTCTTTTAAAACAACCAACTCTTCAATTAAAAGTCTACAGTTTTTAATGGTCTTGAGCCTTGTTCCAGAACACACCATTTCCAAAATGTCCAGGGATAAGGATGAAGCTGTTTAGTTTTTTTAAACAGGACTGAAAATTCCATTTGTAAAATGATGCGACTATGTTTTGTTTCATCTGTCTGACTACTCACAGTACCTAAGAATATATCACATGTGATTAAGATAAAGAAAAGAGAAATACACACTATGGCAGTTAAGTTAAAAAAATTTTTTCTTTGATGCATCCTATAGGAGACCAGTGGAAATTTCAGTGCCTTCTGGCTAGCCAACTCCAATAATGAAAGAACTCTTAAGGGAGGTAAAAAGGCACAGTAAGAATATTTATGAAGTTGGAAGAACCATCTAGTGGCCACATATAATGGTCTTCTGGTAGTAGCCTTAGTAAGGCTATTTTTGTGGTGTGGGTGGGGGACCAAGTGCATTTCCCAAAACGCTTGGCTGGGAGATGGGTGGCTCCATCCATGAAAAACCAGCCTTCAAGAGGAGGATCACTATACCCAGAGCGCCATTTAGAGCTTGAAACAAATCGTTCACCTTCCTAAAAATGGTACAGTGACCAAAATCATCAACTGCATAGTATAGCGTAGAAGTAAAGTTGTCTTCTTTTATGAAGGGGAAGAGACCCCTGTTTATTGAGTTCCCATCATGTATTAGGTACCCTATACTAGGACTCTAGGTACTATAGTCCACTGTAGTGTCTGCACAACTGCACAGCTTCGGGCAAGTTGCTTCACACCTCTGTGCCTCTGTTTCCTCTTCTATAAAATGGGAGAAATAATAGCAACACATTATTAAAGTTGTTTTGAGTACTTAACGAATGAAAACATGCTTCCAAAAGCTTGGCGTATAGTAAGCACTCAGTAGATGAGAGCTAGCATTATTATTTCATTTAATCTGGTCAGTGACACTAAGAAGTAAGTATTATTACACTGTTTTCAGTGTGGAGGACACAGAGGCTTAGGGAGGCAGGTGACTTGCTCAAGGGCTCATGGTGGTCGGGGCTGGGGGTGGGGATTAAAGCTGGGAGTGTCCAATTCTGCATCCTGCTCTCTTCCAGTACACTGGCCTCAGTTGCTGAGGCTGGCTCTGGACCAGAAGGACCAAGGCTGGGAGCTGGGGGGAAAGTCTTCCTCTGTGTGAAAAGCCCCAATTCAGAAAGGAGGTGGATGGGTAAAAAAATCCATCCTCAAAGATGCCTCCCATCCATCCCCAGTCATGCTTCCCCTGTGCTGTCTGACATGTGAGGCGCTGTTCAAAAGCTTTTCTCACTGGAGACCACAGACACCAGTCCTGCTGGGCGAAAATGGTGGTCCAAGCATCGAGTCAGGCTATTCTTAATACATGTAGGCTGGATTTTTCTCTCCTTGGAGGGCCTCAGATTTGACCGTGAGCTTGTGGCTGGCATGTCAGCAGTTTCCTCAAATGTAGTATCACTATTATTATTTTTATTTTATGAAGGAAGATGAGTGGGAGCTGATCAGAATCTTGGAAAACTTTTGCCCTTACCAGAATATTAGCCATGTGATTCATTATTTATTTTTTTTCCTCCACTGTCTTTCCAAAATTTGGGGCAAAAAAGTGCAGAAGTTTGTTGATCAGGAGCAGCTGGCTTTTGTAGTGGCTGTTTCTGGAATCTCTGGAAATAGGAATGGTTTTTTTCAAAGGTATGTTCTTGAAAGAAAGGTGAAATGCTCCAATGAATAGAACCTTTTGAATGAGAGTAGGATTCCTCATCCTCACTCTCCTCTCTCCCTTGCTTTGATGGGGGTTCCCTAGGGAGGCAGTAGGTGTCTCCCCCACATTTCAGGACCACATCAAGGATGAATGGGTGTGTGGGTGGTCCTTCTGTTGGAGTTACCTAGGCGGAGGGTGAGATGTAACCCCCTGGGAAGGTGACCAACAGAGTAAGGCAAACAAAGAGCCATTCACACACTGGAAGAAGTATTGAAGGGTGCAGTACTTTTCCAGAATACTTCTACTCAACTGACAAGAAGTGATACACTGCTGGTGTATTCATTTATATGGCAAATATCGATGGAGCACTTGCCATGGATGTACCAGGCTTGGTGAAAACAAATAGGGACAAACTACTGCACACAATGCTCTTGGTCTAGAAGGGGAAACACTCATAAAAACAGTAATTATAATTCACTGTGATCACTATAATCATGGGAACATGAGGGAGTTCCCTGGAAGCACAAGGGAAGAGGCCCACCCTGTCTGAGTTTGAGTCTTCTCCAAAGCATACCTTGAGACAAGGATTTGAGAGTAAATTTGAGAGTGCAGGGAACAAAGGTAGAGGAGTAAAGAAGTTTACAGGGAAGCCTGCCTATAGGGTGCACCATACACCTGTGTATCAGTTAGTTATTGCTATGTAACAAATCACCCCAAACTTCATGCCTCGGAAGACCCACCATTTATTCAACTCCAGATTCTGTGGCTCATCTGTTTGGGTCTTCTGGTCTCCTGGGCTCCCTCATGGACCTGCAGCCAACTTCATGTTGGCTAGGTGTCTCTGTTTGGGGGTCCAAAATCTAGAACACAGTGCACAAGGCCTCATGAGACCTATTATAGAACTGGTCTGTTTTCACTTTTTGCCACATTCTGTTAGCCAAAGCAAAGTCACAGGGCCAGCCAGATTCAAGGGATGGGGAAATAAACTCTGCTTACCGCTGGGAGGAGCTCTGTGTCATAAGACAAAGGATGTGAATAGAGAAAGGCTACCAATCAGCCCATCATACCCCGCTGCTGTAGGGGATACTGGATCTTCATCCTGCAGGGAAACGCTAGGGAACGGTGGGAAGCACACAGCTTAAAATTATTGCCTCTGAGGGGTGAAGGGGCTGGGGTGCTTGTACACCAGCTATGGAGAGTCATTGGTTGAGCACTACTCTGGGTTTGGGTGTGCCCTTCCAGCCTGTGACAGACAGCAGCCGGGTCTGGTTCTGAAGAAAGGTCCTCAGCTACAGAGATTCAGACACTGGCAGCTGGAAGTCAGCAAGATCATTTGAAATAGTCTGAGGGGGCTGGCAAGGGCGTGGACGACGTCTTCTACGCCCACTTTCTCAAAGAATCTCAGTTGATGAATTCATTCTGGAATTTCCAGCAGGAGTGTCATACTACCTTTTTTTTTTTTTAATTATTTATTTATTTATTTACTTATTTATTTTTGGCTGTGTTGGGTCTTCGTTCCTGTGCGAGGGCCCTCTCCAGTTGCGGCAAGCGGGGGCCACTCTTCATCGCGGCGCGCGGGCCTCTCACTATCGCAGCCTCTCCCGCTGCGGAGCACAGGCTCCAGACGCGCAGGCTCAGTAGTTGTGGCTCATGGGCCCAGTCGCTCCGCAGCATGTGGGATCCTCCCAGACCAGGGCCCGAACCCATGTCCCCTGCACTAGCAGGCAGACTCTCAACCACTGCGCCACCAGGGAAGCCCCATACTACCTTTTGACACCGAGGCTTCTTTCCACTAACTTGCAGGGAATGCTTTCTTTCCGCATTTCCAAACCCCTAACATTCTCCATTACTGTGGTAACTTGATTTCCTCTTGTATGTGTCTGCAACTCACTCCGTTTCCCCTTCTCTCCCGAGCGGCACTGTGTATCACTCACCTGCTGAAGGGCATTTGGCCGTAGTGAAAACCCATGAGCCAGGTACAGGGCTGGGAGCTTTGTTCCTGTTTTCCTGAGGATAGCAGCAATGGCAGGTGAGGGAAGTGTCCACGGCACATCCCAGGCAGAGAGGATCGGGCCTCTGCCCGCTCCATCATCCCAGGAGGGACCTGGGTGGAGCTGGGCCAAGCAACTGTGCTGCTTTGCAGCCCTGGCTCCAGCCCAGCCCCAGGAGGAGCACAGACAGCGACTCCACTGTCCTACACAGTAACTCAGGCGGGATGGAAAGAAGCCCAGCTCGAAGCTTCTTCATAGTTGGTGGTTCTCACGGATAGCATAGCATTTCAGGTGCAGAACAAGAAGCTGATAGGCAGGGATTTGAGTCACTTTTCTGAGGTCAGAAAGAAAGCTCAGTAGCAGTGGCAGGAAAGAAAACCTGCTGGGAGGTTCCTGAGGCCAAGTCCAGTGTTCTAGCCATTAGACCTGTGGCCTCTGTCTTTAAATAGCCTGTTTCTTGCTCCCACTCTGATGCGCTGCTAACTAGTTGGAATGACTTTGGGGAATACCTTCCTATCTCTAGGAGGATCTGATTTGTAGTTTCCTAAAGGGTGGATCAGCCTTGGTGTGAGACCCCACCACACATGAGCAGCAGAGATCCATCCCAATGAATATTGGGTTTCAGGGACAGCCCTCCCCCTGCTGAGCAGATACTAACCAAGATTTTCCATCTGGATGGTAAGAGGATGGGGAATCTGTAGAGGAGCCTTGAAGACAGAGCTGAGGGGTAACCATGGCAACCATAGAAGAGGCTGGGATGATGCTCACAGCTCCCTCCCCAGCCACCCAGGAAGGCTGGATCTACCTGACAGGTGTACCTAAGAAAATATTATTTGCTAATATTTTCCTTGGCTTCCAAATAGAGCCAACCATCAGAGGTTTTATGCGTAAGCATCTTTCCAGCAGTGCCAAAATGATATGGCTGTCGTTTTCCTTCTCACTGGACATTCAACCTAAGAAAAGGATTTACCAAAAGAATGTAGCAAATGGATCCTTCACTTCTCTCAGATCAAGAGCAAACGGGGAGCCACATGCTGTTGGTTTTTTTTTATTTTGGTTTGTTTTTTTTGCTAAGATTTTTGCAGTTTATTCTGTGTGACTGTGGTGTTGGTCTCTTGCCGCAAACGCTAGACTCACCCATCCTGGGGTGACTTAGTTACTGGAAGAAAAGCCAAATTCCAAAGATGCACAGTTGTTTTGTTTGCTGAAGTAAATCTTACCCCACACATATTTTTCTTGCACATGCCCTCTTATTAGCATCTCTCCCAAATTTGTTTAGAGCCACCTGATATAACCTCAGGCAAATCAGAAAGTGGCCCTGCTTCTCTTGGTAGGTGGAAAACCAAAGACCACTTTGGCTTTCTCCCCAGAGGTCACCGCCCCTCCCCCCAGGGCCAAGGTGACAGGCTTAGGTAGAACATGAGCTGCCCATAAATCACTGCTCATTGCAATTGCCATGAGAGGGAAGGTACTAGGTAAAGAATGTCTAGATTTTATGAGCCTTCCTCCCTGACTCCATTCCAGGTGATCTTGATCCAAAAATGATGAGGCTGGGTGGAGGCTGTTGGTGCCACGCCCAGATAGTTTTATGGTACAGGTGCCCCATTCCCAGCTGCCATTAAGTGTCCCCTGCCAAGGCTCACAGCTGCCCTTCCTCTTATCTTGCCTCATGGAAGTCGCCTTGCCTGAGAGGTTACACCCATCCTGGGCAGCCCTCTCCAATGACTGCTGATTTAAGGTACAAAAAGCCAGCCTCTTGCCTCAAGTGCCAGTAACTCTATGCTGTTTTGTGCTCCAGAGCCCCCTGTGAATCAGGCCAAGGCTAGACTCTACCCAAGACCACCTTGGTCTTACTTGCTCAGACTCTTCCCCACTCCAGTCCTGCTTCCCGTGGCATCCCTCACAACCGCCCGAATCCTTGCTGCCAGGGAACCCCACCTGAGATGCTGGAGAGCTCACACCTCACCATCTGTTCCTTCTCAGATCTCCTGGCCAGGAAGTCTGAATCTTTTTCAGAACCGTGAGTTTCAAAAGGAAACCAAATTCAATGTATTTATCAGATATGAGTGGGGGAAAACAGTTGCCGGTGGGCTTCTATCTGCCCTCTTGGAATTGGAGGGTTTTTGGATTTTTAAAAACCAGGACTGTGGAGTGATGAGTAGGAGGTCCCTTCAGGGGGTGAGTGGGACTTTGTGTCTTTTAGGATTACTTCTGGTTGCTTCTTCGCCAGGACTTTGTTTTTAAAGAGGACTATCCAGACGCAGGGATAAAAGGAGAGGGGCCCCCTGTGAGATACAGCTTTCACTGCAAAATGTCCTCCATGTGGGAGCCGAGGGCAGATACAGGCCTCAGGGCATAAAAGTCACATGCTGCTCAGGTGAAGTGAGCAGCCTTCCTTGCCAGGAGCGCTGGCTCTTTTTTGAGAATGTTTACTGTGATAATGAGATTTGAACAAGAGGTGAATGCCATTGTTTCAGCCCACAGTTGTGTTTCTTCAAGGGAAAAAAAAGACACATTTTTAAAGTTTTCATATATTTTAAAATTTATTAATTTATTTATTTATGGCTGCGTTGGGTCTTCATTGCTGCACGTGGGCTTTCTCTAGTTGAGGCGAGCGGGGGCTACTCTTCGTTGCGGTGTGCAGGCTTCTCATTGCGGTGGCTTCTCTTGTTGAGGAGCACGGGCTCTAGGCACGTGGGCTTCAGTAGTTGTGGCACAGGAGCTTAGTTGCTCCACGGCATGTGGGATCTTCCCAGACCAGGGATCGAACCCGCGTCCCCTGCATTGGCAGGCGGATTCTTAACCACTGCGCCACCAGGGAAATCCCAAGTTTTCATATATTTTTCCTGGAAGAAAATTGTTCTTTGTGTGGGAGAACACAATTCATTTAACCTCCTGAGCCAAGAAGGAGAAAATTCTCATTTACGCACCTCTCTCCAGCTTCCCCAGGTGCGTCGATTTTAAAGATGGCTCATGGTTAGACCTGGAAGAGTAGGATTGAGATGAAGGAAGCCAACAGCAGTTACAAATCTCTTATTCTACATCTTTCAGAAATGCACGTCTTCCTTTCCCTCCTGGTGTCGGAGGCTAAGCATGCTGTCCATCCCTCCCTTCATCTGGCCTCTCATCGTCATTGGTGACTCATCAGCACTGAGTTAGTCCGTCGCTCTCACCTGCCATAGGACACAGGTTCCTAACCTGAGGATATGGGTTCATATCCTTTTGGTGGTCTGCACTTTGAATTCATGGGGTCTGTGAATTTAGATAGGAAAACAATCACAGCTTTATTTTCACTAACTTCAAAGTAAAATTTGGCATCGTAGTCAATTGTCAATGTAGACGACAAAACAGAGTAACATTAGCAGGACCTGTGACTGTCACACATAGAAATCACTGATATTTTCACATCAAGTTACAATGTTGCACGTATTTCAAAATATCATTCACATTCATCTCTACTTCAAAGTTATGGTACCTATGTGATCTACCGCCAAACCTTATTATTCAGTGTTATTTTAAAAACCCATATTCATAAACCACATATTTTTAAACATAGTTATCACTGTATTTTTGTATAGCTGGTTTCTTTATAACTCTATTTTTCATTTTATGCGTTTAAAAACATTTTGAAAAGGGGTCCATTCACTTCACTAGACTGCCAAGAGTATCTGGTGACAAAAACAGGTTAAAAACCCCTGTTCTAGAAGTTTTCCCTGATTTGGGGAAAAGATACATGTTGGAGAAACAAACATTTTGCTCTGCTTACCGGAATAGACAAAAGATTTTTATTATAATATCCAGAACTGAGACTTTATTATAAGGCTGGTGTCATATTATTATACATTTTTCTCTTTTTTTAACGTGGGACCAAACTTAGAAGCCGCTGGAGGAAGTGTTTCCCTGACCCTGTAGCTCCCAGCGTCTGTGATCGCTGGTGATGAAGTAAACATTCATTCCTTGTTTGGGTTTGTTAAAGACACGGGTAACTGTCTATCACAGCTTTGATGAGCTCAAGAAAACCAACGCTTCAGGCCCAAAGCAGAGAAACTGGGCATCGTGGTGAATGTGGCAGCCACTTTGTGCACAAATCGGCACATATGTGGTTGTTTGAAGTGCTGCATCTGGAGTGTCTATTCTTGTTTCTACCTTTGGGGACCCAGGTGGGAAGAGCCACTTTCCTCTGGCTCCTATGACTGCTCACCTCACAGGAAGAAGGTTCCAAATCAGGGAGGCTTGTAATTTCAATACACTTTATTGTCTGTGACCATTTACATCCCCTATTTGGTTCTTGAGCTAGAAACAGGGAAAAATGATGGCCATGATAGAGTTATTGTGGAGGGACCACGGTGGCCCTGCCGACTTGGGCTCTCTTGAGTTGTCTGGCCTGCCAGCGTCATGAAATGCAGGTTCGCTTCTTGTGTTTTAAATGTATTGTGGCCGAGTTTAACGGGTGGTGTGTGTGGTGCAGGGTGGCACTGGGCCGCTGCTGATCAGGTCATCCATCGCTGCACACCATCCCCGTCATGACATCAGACCTCTGGGCAGCCCGCAAATTTGGGAAATTCCTCTGCCCCCCAAAGTACTCTTTGTCTTTAATCCAGTTGTTACAGTGAGTGAACCTGATTTGTTCCAGATGTTGTAAGATTTAGTGATTCCGGAAACTACTCCTCAAGTCGAGGCTGATGAGGATTTGAATTCCTCTGTTCGCTGGAAACCAGCAGTTCTTTTCACAGTTAAACAGATGGGGCAGGAGGAGGGAGCCTAAGCTTCTTGGAGGGGCAGGGAGGGCCCTCGGGCTTCTCATGTCTGCCTTGTTAGAAAGAAGGTAGCCTCTGACGCAAATACTGATTCTATAACTAAATGAGTTATTAAATGAACCAGAGCTGGGACCACATTGATGCTAGCAAAATCAGTGAGAATATAGACATGTTATTTTTTTTTTAAGTAACACATACTTATATGAACGATCTGAATGTTGCTAAGGAAACCACTATTTTAGTTCAGATCACCTTAGTAAATACTTTTCTCTTACTTTATGAGCATAAAACCATCCAAAGGGGGTACGTATGAGGGAGATAGAGGTATTTCTGGTTTCACATAAGTGGTTTTCAAAGCAGAAATTCACTCCCAGGAATCATTTCCCTGACCCGCTGTAAACTTTAGTTGACATGCCTTACAGAGGTGCCCCGTGATCTCTGTCTGGAGTTAATAGCCATGTGGGTCTCTTTTGCATGATTAGAAGGGATTTATAAAGCATGGCAAGATGTGAAGCACATCTCAAACTCTATGTATAATAGCCCACTATTGGAGAAGGTTGAAACCTACACCCATACAGATAGCAAATTCTGTTTAACAGAGTATTATTGGTTTATGCAGTTTTTGAGGATGTAAACAATATGAATATTAAAGCTCCTTAAAGTTATGGATTTAAAACAAAAGCAGAAATTAATTAATGTAGATTGTTGCTGTTTAGATTTTTTTTAAGTGTATTTGAAAGTAGACAAATGCCCATATAGATGCTGATGGGGGTCTGGGACAACCTGTGTAAGTGACCTAAGGTTTCAGCTGCAGCCCAGCCAGGTGACTGGGGTGTGTATCCAGGGAAACCAAAGTCAGGAGGAGAAGCTGAGTGGTGACAGAGCTATGTGGGTTGGACACACCTGAGAAGCAGGTGGGTCCCTGACCTGGCACTGAGTTTTGAACAAAGCAAAATAGGTTGCAGGGTATAAAATGAGGGGATCCTGGGCTTCCCTGGTGGCGCAGTGGTTGAGAATCCGCCTGCCAATGCAGGGGACACGGGTTCGAGCCCTGGTCTGGGAGGATCCCACGTGCCACGGAGCAACTGGGCCCGTGAGCCACAATTACTGAGCCTGCGCATCTGGAGCCTGTGCTCCGCAACAAGAGAGGCCACGATAGTGAGAGGCCCGCACACCGCGATGAAGAGTGGCCCCCGCTTGCCACAACTAGAGAAAGCCCTCGCACAGAAACGAAGACCCAACACAGCCATAAATAAATAAATAAATAAATATTTAAAAAAAAAAAAAAAAATGAGGGGATCCTGAGCTGGTCGGTATTAGGATCACCAAATGGGTTAGAGCAGATGATTGTGGGGTGAGGCTGTAAACCACAGGAAGTTTCCCCTGGCCTGGGCTTATGTGGGGCCAGCTGTAGGATAACCACAGGACAAGATGAATAGTTGGGCAAAAGTAACAGCTCCTACCATTCTAGAGTATATTAAAATATAAAACAAGATTAGATTTGATTTCTTAAATCTATTCAAAAGTGTACATTTTAGGTACAGTATCTTTTTTGGGCATTTCTTGGTGATTCTTTTGACCAAAAAAAATGTTTTTACAAAAAAAAAAGTGGTATCTTTTTTTGGTGGTCTTAGTTAATAAAATAAATTCCTAAATGTTTGCCACAATAGCTAGAATCTTCAAAATCAGGAAACTTTAATGACTTTTCATGGCAGTGGAAATTGGTATTTGGATTCTATATACTTTGATGTTTCAGTGAGTTCTATAGGAATAGGCAGTAAAACTAATTAAACTAAGTAACTAACTAACAAAGTAAAACTAACTAAAATGAGCCAGCAATACAAAAACAGTTCCCATCCCTGTAGGAAGGAGGAACTTTGGAGCTTACACTGGAACATCCCGTGGGGACTGAATCCTTTGTAGTCCCTTGCTGGGACTCAAGGTTTCCTTGTCCAGAGTTCCATCACATGAAAATTGGGGAAAGGATAGCTTCCCTAACTTATTGCAAGCTGAGAGTAAGGGACTAAGAATCTAAAAACGTAGTGCATTTATCTGTTCTGCAGCTTTCTTTGCTCTGTTCATAGGAGCCTGACTCTGAAAAACTACATTTCCCAGGCTCCTTTGCCAACAGGCTTCCTGTTAAGTTTGGCCAATGAGAGCACTGTTGAGAGGTTGAAGGGAGGGAGAAGGAGAAGAGTCAAGGTATTTCTCCCCAACCTCACCCACTTCATGTAGCATCTCTGGTAATAGCTACATCCCTTCTGTGGTCTCAGCCTCTTCTTGGCAGTCCCAGCTCTGGTCACAACCTCCTCCCTCAGTCCCTCCAGCTTCATGGATAATAGTTACTTCTAATCTCTGGTTTTCCTCATCTCCCCTTGTTTTCTCTTTTGGCTCTTCTAGCACCTTTGTTCCTAGTTCCCCGTTTTAATCTCTTCCAGTGAACTACCTGGCATCGACTCTGTTTTCCTAGCTGCACCCTGACTGATACAGTGTGTTTGAATCCTGGCACTGCCACTAGGTAAACTGGTACTACCACTAATTACCCAATAAGTTCCTAAGTCACTTATATCACTTTGTACTCAATGTCTTTGCAAAATAGGGAGGAGATTGCTCTGTAATCAATTCTGAAGTCCTTTTCAGCTTTAAAAGACCATGAGTCTCTAAACTTTGATCTTATAAAAATGTGTGTATCACTCCACGTCTGACTCGGAGATGTTTTTTATCATTTACTCCCCAGGACATGGCTTAGCCTTCATAATACTCTATGTGTACAGAATATGGTGAAGGCATTCCCAGTGGCTTCTTACCTCTAAAGGCTGATGTTGGCAGCTTTTTCCTTTGGAGACATAGAAATGTTGGGATTTTGAGAATGAGTTTTTATACAGTTTTGTATAGATTGCTAAGGAGTTGCCTGTGTCACAGAGGAGAGGCCTCCAGTCTGGCTCTTTGAATGCAAGTGCTTCTGTAATGAAGAATCTCAGGGGCTTTGAAGCAACTCTCAAATGCAGCAGTAGGCTTGACTGTAAAAACTCTCATCCTGTAGAGGTGAACAGAGGCTGAAGACCAATCACTATAATGACATTCTAGGACAAAGTGGTGTCAACACTTGCACCTTGGAGGTATTGACAGCTGCCTTCCTGGGTTGGGAAGCCAAGGACAGCCCCTTACAGAGTGCCTGCCCTGCAAAAATGGGTTCAGAAATTTGTGCTTGCTGCCATCTGTGTCTTCTCGAATTGGTCCCTAGTCATTCTCCCCAAAGTGAATTGCACTGGGGAAGCTCAGAAATATATACTCCTCAGATTCAGCAAGGGTGGTGTGCTATGTGACTTACCTTAAGGTGCACTGGTTTAGGGCAGGGACAATATTAAAAATAGTTAACAACCTGCACAGCAGGCATACCTACCTGTTAGAAGCAGTCGCCAGGCATAGACAACCAGAACAGCGCCCCTGGTGCAACCCACTGGCGGTCAGCCCTGGGTTAGGGGTGTGTTCAGTCACCCATACCTATGTTTCCTGGAACCATGGGAAGAAACGGAGACTATGGCATCTGAGATGGATCCTTGTGACAGTGGCATGAGAAGGAAAGTGAACAGGATGTGGATCACAAGGAGTGGAGTGGGGTTTCTCCAAGGCCTGGAGCCCGTTTCAGATGGTCAGAGATAACAGGATTAGCTGATCTGACCTGCCAGAAACAGGCCTTATTCACCAGGTCATAAAGCTGGCATAGGGCCCCACCACAGGCACTGTCAACGCTGTCAAATCCCTTTACCCTTATGTGGTGGCCTGGCGTCCGGCTCCCAGAACTGCATCTCTCTGCCTACTCTACCCACCGGGTAGCAGACCAGGTAGCAGGCCAGAGGTGCTGGGAATAGATGCTCTCCCTTTCCCACATCATCCTTCAACCAGTGACTGGAGTCAGCACATAAATTCTTCCTTCATTGCACAGATGCGACAACTCAGGACATTCCTTATGGCCTAGATCTGCGTGGTTTACCTCCTTTTCCCACCACATCACATGTAACCAATGAGGTTCCCCTGCCCAGTGTACAACTTGGGGCATCACATTTTGGTAAAAGTCAAAATTATCTTCTGGGGCAGGAAAGTACATATGTGGGACACCTTGTCTTTTTTTTTTTAATTTTTACAATATTCATTACAGCATTTTATAAGCAAGTGAATTTCAGGAGCTAAATATTATCAATTTTATGTCTTTAAATACTCAATTTTATTTTTACCCCAGTTTATTTTCCCTAGACCTCTACTTTGCAAGTAACATGAGCAAATCTGTGCCATTGAAAATTAATTACAGACAACCATATTATATGTTAAAAGTACAATACGTAGAATTTGCTGAGAATCTAGAACAGTGCTGACCAATAGGCTTTAAACTTTTTAAACTTACTGGTAGCCACATTGAAAAATTAAAGTGGAACTAGTGTGACAAATTTTAGTGTATCAAAAATCATTTAAACATGTAATTAATACTAAAGCAGTGATTGAGATTTTTAAATCCTTTTTTGTTTTATTGCACTAAGTCCTCGAAATCTGGTGTGTATTTTACACTAATTCAGACCTGCCTCCTTTCCAGTGCTCAAAAGGCACATGTGACCAGTGGCTACCATATCTGACAGCACAGGTCTAGAACATACTGTGTTGTCTCACTTAGTAGATGAGAGAGCAGGGGTAATTATACACCAGTTCCCATCAGTCATTGTTTGAGGGCTGCTACAGGGAATGTCAGGGGCTTAATTCTTAGGCATTTAGCTGGCCTGCAGCAAAAGGTCCTCCGGCAAAAGATGGGGGATGCTGGCAGATGGAATTGCAGCCTTGGAGGCTGTAGTGATAAGACGCCCAGGGACAGGAGCAGAACCACCCATACATAGCCTACTATGTTTTGCAATACCTTCACTTTGGTGCCTTATTATTTATTAACAAATTATTTGCAACACACCTGGCATTGGTGACTCAAGATAACTGTTAAGTTTACTGGCCTAGAGGATAAACTCAGCACTTTCAACATTCAAGGTCCATGGGAATCTGGACAC
The DNA here is from genome assembly GCF_949987535.1 of Balaenoptera acutorostrata. Lineage (NCBI taxonomy): Eukaryota > Metazoa > Chordata > Mammalia > Artiodactyla > Balaenopteridae > Balaenoptera > Balaenoptera acutorostrata. Next base: position 49,116,434 of record NC_080073.1, on the reverse strand, counting down.
GGCCTACATATTCTATCAATATTGTCCTCCTACACATGTTATTGCTAAGAATGTCCTTTTCCTGCCTCTTTCCATGTTATTTCTGAGTCACTTCCATCCCTTTATCTTTTGTTTACTTTTTTCTCTGCCTGGAATGTCCTTCCTATTTGTCTGTCCCCCCATTTGCTCCTCATCCTTTAAAATGTGCTCATTTTCTACATCTCTTAGGGAACTTCTTACAGCAACGTCAGTCTACAGTGATTTCTTTGCTCTGGATTTCTCTTGCCTCTTATACTGCACCTGTTCTTTTGGCATGACTTGTCTTATCAGCTTCATGGTGCATCTCCTTCACATAATAATCAATTTATTTGGTGCCTTGTGCTCATATTCCTCATAGAAAGACATCCGATGAACAACCGTGGTTTTATGTGGTTTTTTTCATGTTTGTAATTTTAAGCACTAATAGTTGAAAAGCTCTGATAGTTGTCAGCAAAGTGCCAAGAGGGAGATTGTCCAACAGAGCTGCTGAAGGCATCTGGAGTCATCCTGAATGCCTCCACCAATTTCAAGGAAAATTGTCAAGAGGAGAAATAAGCACTCACAATAGCTTTTGTAAAGAGATGACACCAGCAAGTATTCTAAATATTCTAAATGGTAAGAAGGCAACTACGATTTCATTTCTCATCCTATACCCAAATAAGTTTTATGTAACTTTTATACCGTTTAGTTGTATTTTTATGTACTAGAGGAGCAATGGGCACACAGGGAGAATCGCTGGCCCAGGAGTTAGGAGGGCTGCCTGGCTTTGCCAGTATTTGCTGTGTGGCCTCAGGGAAGTGGTTAATTCTGGCCTTTATCTGCAAAATGATGACTCAAATGAGTCCCCATCCAGCTGTCAAATTCCATTTCTGATTTTATGATGTCCGCTCATTTTTAAGACTAGGAATTGTTTATGATTTTAAATTGCAGTGGCTGTAATTTATGTCACTGCTTTTATGGCACATTGTTGAAGATATCTGTGATTTGTTGGATGCTGAATCCTTACTCAGGAACGCGGCCCCCGATTTTGACATTTCTCCTATGGGAGAAGATGTTCTGCTTCACAATGTCCTTTTAATATGATTTCCATGAATGGAGAAACTAGTGGGTGTGGGTGTGGACAATCGATCTTAGCCAAATTTTTGTTGAGAGGGCTATCATTCCATTAATTGTAGGATTCACGGTTCACTTCCTTGATAATACTTTGCGTAATATCCCCGATGGCCCTCCCCTAACCCCACTGTCCCTGCAGAATCCCTTCTTTGTCCTCTCGTCGCATACAGGGTCTCATAAGGGTCTCATAAGGATGTTTCCTTATCCCTAAGGGTCAGCACGTAGCACATATTGACATTAACTTATGTCACACATGTTTGTTTCCTCCACTAGACTGTGAATTCCTTGAGGGCTGGAACCTGTATCCTTGGTGCCTAAATTGAGAAGGTAGTTTTAAAAAGTGATGGATGGATAAATGATTAGAAAGAGGAAGGGAGGGAGGATGGAAGGAGGAAGGCAGGAAAGGAAGAGTAGGTGGATTTGGCTGCCCTGTAGTATTATCCTAGTTGTCATTATCAAATATAGTTGTGGTTCATAAATATAATGTCAATCTTAATGCCAGTATAACAGGAAGTTTTGTGAACTCAAATACAGTTGACTAGAATGTGCTTGACTAACCCCTGTCTTAGCATCCTTTACTCAGGCTAAATTTAAACTAGCAACAAAAGAAAATAAAAGTATTATATTCTATAAAAGATAGTTTATAACCACAAGTTATTTAAATAAGGTCATTGTTTATATCTTTAAGACTTAAGGAAGGTCTAAAATGATCTAATAGAAAATTATTAAACACCAATTTAGCTGCTTTAGTTTCTTTCCTTAGCATCTTCACCAAAAAATTATGTGCATAAATCTGTTTCTGTGATGGTAGAAAAGGAAGAATTTGCTTTAGTGACCTTTAATGGTTCAGCATAGGATGATTTGGTATGGAAATGTATTGCATTTACCCAATAAGGAACTTTGAATGGTATGTGTTTTTAATGTACAGTAATGAGTGAGGTCAAAGTACAGTTTCTACAGTGATCCTCAGGTACCACACGGCCACCAAGACGCCCGTAGCAGCATCTGACATTTGGAGTATTGAATAAATTGGCGCTAAACTTCAATATAAACCCAACATGTTCACAAACAGCTGCTGTAAGATGTATTAGGACAGTTATATTTATTATTTTTGATAAAACATGAGCAAGATGTTTCCAGCAGGCTGTATGTGTGCTGTAAGATAAACTTTATAGAAACTGTACAGTTTGTACCTTATGTTAGTGACTAATCATGCTTTTCATATAAAAGTACACCAGAGTCATTGGTGTACATAGAAATCTGACCCACTTAAAAGACTGCAAAATCAAATTAGAATTAATGGGAAAATTTCTCAGGGACTAAAATGCCTTGAAAATTAGAAAGATTGTTCTTCAATAAATCAGAAAGCACCTGTGAAATGTTTGGCACAAAAACACTGTGCCTCATTGTTTTATTCTTTTAGCAGTCCCGTCCGAGAGGCTGGTCTTCACGGAATCCTGTTTTTTTCAGATGTCATTAAATGACATTTCTTGCCAAAGCCCTTCCTGGATGAGCTGGAGATTATATAAGAGTTGTAGCTCAGACAGCCTTCATGATGAAGGAAGTTTGGCACCAGCTCCAGCTCAGCACCTCCATGGCCCGGTGACCTTGATCAGAGGGGGCTCCCCTGTGGGGGGCTCAGCATCTTCACCTGTAAATGTGAAGGTTGAACTCATGATCTGTTGTGGGGAGGTCATGCATGCCATTCATTCATTCAGCAAGGGTTTGTTGAGCACCTACTATGTGCCAGGCACCATTCTATCTCTGAGGGTTCAGTGATGAGCAAAACCAGACAGAAGTCCCTGCCCCCTGGTGCCTAGATCCTAGTGGGGAGAGAGATCATCCTTAATCAAACAGCCACACAAATAAATGTGTCATGACAACCTTGGGAAATGCCATGAAGGGCTGGTGGAGCCCCGGGGCTGAAGAAGCTCATAATAGGGAGATTTATTTCACCTAGACGGGAGACCAGAAAGGGCATCCTAAGGGTGTGACAGGCAAGGGGCTGGAGAACGCAGGCAACAGTGGAGAGGGACGGGCTTTGAAGGCACAGTAGGCACTGAGTTCTAAGCTCAGCAACTTGGCCACCTTATCTCCCTGCATCTCGATTTCCTCATCTCTAAAAATACAGCTGACGTCAAGAACCTTTCATGCTGTCATGCTGTTGCAGGTTTCAGGACAACTTGTTTGAAAGTACCCAGCACCAGGCAAACTACATTGCATTTCATTTCTAAGAATAGCTTTGGAAGCAGAGATGTACTGTTTTGTACGTGGATTTTTAGATGTGAAGAAAGTGTGAAAACAGCTTTGAGGCTTCTTTTGTTAAAACGTCTGAGTTTGCTTTCAGCCCTGGAAGGTCCCTGGCTTCCCTTAATCATAGAGCCATGTTTGCCTTACTTGACTTTGAAAACCTGGGAGTGACCTTGCTGCCTGATTAAGTGACAGAGGCTTTAGGGGCTGGCAGAAGGTTAGACATCCCTGGCCTGATCCCTTGCCATTTACACACAAGGGAAGGACGCTGATCACATGAATGACAAAACTGGAGTGAGCAGGCAGCCCCTGCCCCATGGTCCTGGGCTTTTCTGTCTTGTCTCTCTGCTTAATATTTCATTTGGAAACTATGGATACTTTCTGAGACTACTTGTGGGTGCTTAGGCAATTCCTTCTTGAGATAACGCAAAGCTAATGCTCTCTCATAACTCTTCAAGGCCTGAGGATTACTTCTTTAATCTTACAAAAGCAAACAGGAGGACAGAAATAACCCATCAATTGTTTAAAATGAAAATGGCCAACAATAATAAATAATTGCCACAATAGCTTGAGGTCAGGGTCTTCATTTACTGGAGGCCATTCAAGAATTTGAAACTTTTCTCCAAGTTAATTTTTCACGTCTTGTTTGGATCCTCAGAGCTCTTGCTTCCAAAGACAAGGCCATCAGATCTCTCATTGCACGTTATTCTTGTTGACGTGCCAGGCATGCAGGAAAGTGAGGTCCTCTCTTCATGGATGGGTAATGATGATCCCCTCCCCCACAAAAATGCATATTTCAAAGTTTTATAGCCTACTGAGATTTTGGAGAGTTCTCTTCTCTTTCATGCTGTATTAATGGTTGCAAACAACAATAAACATGTGCTTGTTAATTTAAGTGGAAAAGGAATTTATTGGAAGGATATGGGTTGGTTCAGAGCCTAGGCAGGAGGGAGAGGCAAGGCTTAGCCCAGGATGCCAACCCTGGGCTCTCAACTCCTCTGCAACCACCTCAGATGATCTCAGAGGGCCCTGGTGTCATTGGGCAGCCCTCAAAATTCGTGGCCCCAGTTGGCAGCATCCACCCCCCACACTGAGGCCACTTGACCACCCTTAGATCACGTGACTGCACTTAGTTAAGTGCCCACACTTGAATGACCAAGAGGAGGGCAGAGGGAGGGTCTGCCCCTTTTCCGCTGATAGTTCTTCCACCTCTCTTGAGATTCCCCCCAAACAAAAACGTGTCAGGATGCTGAGTGGCCAAAAGGAACAACTGTCCATTACTCAAACCCTCATATGCTTGATCACATCTGCCACTAACTGGCTGGCCAGTCAAAGATCGGCCTCCAGTGTGAATTTATTTTGTCCAAAACTCACATTATCTAATAATCCTCAGCCTCATGTGCATCTTCATCCTTGTCATCATCCTCACCACCATCATCCTCATCCCGTTGATGGTCCATTCACTCCCCCGCTCTCCTGGGCTGACATTTCCCTCCATCTCCTCACCCTTCAAACATTCCCCTCTCCCCCCTCCCTTCCCAGTCTTTGACGCTGCTTCTATTTCACTGCAAAGTGGAAGCAATCACAGGGGAACTTTCATTTGTTCCTACCACCCTTCTACTGATGCATCTGGGCCATGCGCTCCACTTTCTCACTTCGTACCAGCTGAGGCCAGCCCCTCCGTTTGTTCACCAGGCCATCCAGCAACTGTGCCCTGTCATGTCTTTATTAATTGTCCCCTGTCTAGTAGATCCTTCCTGTGATCATGTAAATATGCCATGATAATTCCCATCTGAAAAGAAAAAAAACAATTCACTTGAGCCCACTCCCCCCACCAGCTGTCAATCCTATTTCTCTGCTTTCCTTTATAGAAAAATTCCTCCAAAGAGTCAGCTGTGCTTATTGTTTCCATTTCTTCTCCTCCTACCTCTCTCAGACCAACTCCGATCATCCCTGTCACTGCACTTCAGCAGTTCTTATCAAGATCACCAATGGCCTCCAGATGGCTAATTCCAGTGGCCAGTTCTAATTCCTCATGTTAGATTGTCACATTTGACGAAACTGATTACTCCTTTCTTGAAGCATGTGGCTGCTTGGAGACTGTCTCTCTTGGTTTTCCTCTCATCTCCTTAGCCACTCTTTTTCAGTCTCCTTTGCTGGCTCCTCGTCATCTTTAGCTCCTAAACATGAGACCCCCTTCTCTAGTTACATGCATTCCCTATTGATCATTTCTAGTCCACCCAAATGCATATCTCCAACCCTGACCCCTCCTTCCACCTCTAGACCCTTACATTCAACTATCTCAGCATCCCTTCTTAAAAATCCAATAGGCATTTGGATTTTCTCTGCTGACCTTCTATACCCATGGTCTTTCCCATCTCAATAAGTGACCCCTCTTCCCTTCAGGTTGTTAAATCTGAAATCCTTGCAGCCTATGCAAGAAAGAGAGGAAAGAGAAGAGTCCATGACTCCTCTCTTTCCCTAACACCCTTCATCCAATCCATAAGCAAAATCTGTTGGCACAACCTTTGAGACATCCAGAATATGACCTCAGCTTCCACCACTGTGGTCTAGGCTGCCATCTTCTTACACCTGAATTATTACAAGAACCTTCAAACCAGGCTCTCTCCTTCCCCCCACCAACCACTCACTCCGGACTGTTCACATCACATCCAGTGAGCCTTTAAACATTGAAGTCAGGTCACACCATGCCCTGCTCAGAGACCTGCAGGAGCTCCTGTCTCAGAGGCAAACCATGGGCCTAGGGATGGCCCACAATGCATGGTCTGCCCACCCCCACTCCCTTCAACTCTAAGCCCATTTCCTCCCACTCTGCCCCTCACTCACTCCTCTCCAGCCACATGGGTCTACTTGCTGCCCTTGAATACACCAGACACAACTTTTCCTTTGCTAGTTCCCAGATATCTGGGTATCTTGCTCTCTTTCTTTCTTCTGATTTCTACTGAGAGGTCACCTCATCAGTGAAGCTTCCCTGACCAGCCTATTTAAAATTGCACCCCACTCTCCCTCCAAATCTGGTGTCCTCTGTCCTTCTTACCTTTTGTAAGTTTTCTCCGTTGCTCTTATCACAATCTGACCTGTATGTTTGCTTCTTTGTGTATGTGTTTTTTGTCTCCTTGAAGCTACAGGAAGGCAAGAACTCTCTTTTGTTCACTGCTTTCTCTAGCACATAGAGTAGTGATTGGCATGTAGTAGGTGCTCGGAAATATTTGAATGAATTACTATATGACCAAATTCCATGTATAGGTTATTAAATGTCTTATAATTTTCCAAGTTGGATGCACTAAATTTCACATGAGCCACAGGACAGCTTAGTGAGTTAGGCAACACAGGACCATAGAACTCCCCGTGCTTAGATGATGAAGCTGAGGCCCATGGGGGCTGACTGAGTGCCCTGAGACGCATGGCTAGTTACTGGGCTTCCTGGGACTTGTGGTTCTGATCCCAGTAGAGTTTCTGCCCCCACTCTCAGCTATCCCCTGATGCCTCATGTTATATCAGTGAAAGCTTCAGAAAGCTTTCAGTGAAAACTTTTCATTGCTGTTCATTTTTCCTTGCAGTGTTGATGACAGAACACCATATCTAGCTCTGGGGGCTGTGAAGAATATCTCCCTAAACATTTCCATCTCCAACCTCGGGGACGATGCCTATGATGCCAACGTGTCCTTCAATGTTTCCCGGGAGCTCTTCTTCATCAACATGTGGCAGAAGGTAAGAAGGACCCACATCTAGTGCACTTGCTGACTTTCATCGTACCTTGGAATATGCAGTGATTCTGCAGAGATTATTCCTTTATGTGGAGGATCGTTTGGAATTATTATAATTTTTTCCTCCTGAACTTAGAAAACATTGTTGGTAAAGCCAAAGAAGAAACCGTAAATACCCATGGTGCATCAGAGCCGTATCCGTATCTCACACTGTTTCCCATCCCTTCTCTCTTGTGAAACCCTCTCTGCACAATTTTATGTCTGGCCCCTTCTCTGAGATGATATAGTCATCATCTGCGGCACACGCATGTTCTGGAGTATTCCCACTGTAGGTCAGTAGTTGTTGTGAAAAACCAGATAGGAAATGAGAACAGATCACTGCTTATCATGCGCGTTATCACCAATGATGCCCTTGATGTTTTCCATTCGAGGGTCATGAACATCTGCCTCTGCTTTGGCATATTGATTTAGTCCTGAGATATTTTAGTGAATTGAGGAAATTAAATTATTTCCATGAATTGAGTGAGTTTTAAAGAGCGACTTAATTTATTTGCATGATTGATGTTTAAATAGCATGACTCAGAAAGGAAAAAGGAGCTGGGTTTCTCTCTGGTCCCATAATCCCCCTCAGTGAACCACTTTGGGGAAGAAAGAGTAATGGGTCTCAACCGTAGGAGGCAGGAGGAATGAGTGGACTCGGATAGACCGTCTTCTACCTGGTGGTTGTCTGACTGTGGGCAGCTGTTCAATGGGAAGTTTTGCAGCTTTTCAAAGTGTTCACAGATTTGAACTGCAGCGCCTTGATATCTGTGTAAAAATGGAGCCAGAATCCCTTTCCAAGGGAAACCTTGGCCCTGCCCACAGGTGAGCGCTTGGTGTGCCTTCGGGCGGTGGGCAGCCTCTGTCCAGGCACAGGTCCTGCTAGGCTCAGTTGTTTGGACAGGACTGTGCCAACCCTGCCCGGCTTAGGGGGCAGCTGGGGCATATGGAGACATCCTGAAAGGTGCTTCAAGAACGTCCCAAGAGGTCATCTCAGACTCCCTGATGCTCCGTAGCTTCTGGAGCTCCAGGGTAGGGGAGGCCACAGAGGCACTGAATGCAAGAAGAGCATGCTTTCCAGCCACTTCTACACCCCCAAAATTGTCCCTGATTTAAGCCCAGTCCAGAGGGAGCCAAGAATCTTCAGGGTTCTATTACCTGGCTGTGCACTGAATCTCTTTTACAGAATGTCATGTGCTGTGATGGGTCTTCTTGTGGGGCGTAGGAGGGTGGATGGGGGGAGAGGGGTTCACTCAGGGACCAGACCTGTGGAACTCACCTTTATGGTAACTAAGAGGATGTGGCTGGTGACTGGGTCATCACATTGAATGTATTCCTGTCACTCAGGACCCATGGGAGAACTTCCTCTCTGTCTCAGAATTAGGAATAGCTTTGCTTTTCCAGAGCATTTTGGCTTGTTCATATCTGTGGACACAGTCATCCTTATAACAAACTAAGCTTCGTTGTCTCTGTTGTCTGCTAGAAAGCTCAGAGCTTGCCCCACTCTGTTAGTACATAGGACTTGGTGGTATAATTTATAAACTAAGTAGCCTCCTGCATCTTGCTTTACTTCCCTTCACCATGTTTTTCTTTTTGGCTTGGAGACTGTATAGTATTCTATCATAGGATATAGTATGGATTGCCTATGAATTCCTACTATTGGATATTTAGATTATTTCCAATTTTATTCTCTTTTAAATAATATTATGATGAATATCTTCTACAGAGATTAGTATGAGCAAATGGTTATATCCTTAATCTTATAATTATTTGGGGAATGGGAGGTAGCATTTATTGACCATGTGTTACACACCACGGATTTTACATACATTTTCCCATTCCCTCCTTACTGCATGTGATCCAGGTGCACCTGATTTATTGGAGGAATGTTCTCAGGAGAAAAGAAGTGAGGGAAGCAGGTTGGGGCAGAAAGGGCTGAGTAAGGGTGTGAAATCCAGCCTTGGTCTGGGTTGTGGGGTGGAAAGAGGTGGGGGAATGTCCTAGAGCATAAATCACTCAGCAGAATTGTCCCCCTTTGAAGTGGAAGGGGAGCACCATTTCCACCCTGTCATCATCATTGACCACTGGGGGCGGTGGTGAGTAGCCTCCCCAACATCCTGGACGAGGGGACTCTGGTCAGTCAAGGACGATGCACCTGAGAAGGACACAGATGTGTCACTGGCTACTGTAATTGATCATGGAGCCAATGAGAGCACATTTTTATCTCTTTGGCATTGAGTCCCAGCAACCTTTAAAACCTTTGGCACAGGGGACACTAGGTTTCAATTTGGCAGAAAGTTGACAGGGTATCAGGGGCCCTTCAGGATGTGGTGGGCATTAGTCCAGTAAAGGTGGCAGGGCACAGAGACATTATATCATGCAGCTGCTGCAGAGGCAGGACTGGCTAGAAAAGCAGATGGGTGAGATGGCCCTCAGTGTAGCAGGAGAAGGAATAATAGAGAAAAAAAATTCCCTTCCTGTGACTACAACCACAACTGCAAAGTTAAGCAACTGGGGAATATAAATGGCATCACTCAGCTCAGAGCAAGATTTTAATGGCACGCAGGTGGGTAATGAGGGAGACAGGAGAGGGCCCACCCACCATGATCCACCTACCAGAACCAACATGGGCCCTACAAAAAGGTTCTAGCACATTAAGTAAGAAAAGTATACCTCCACATACAGAGGGAAAGCATACCTTTTAAAAGGCTATTAATAGAAAACAAAAGTAAATTTTACTGAGCATCTGCTTTTGTTTTTAGTAAAATTCAAGAAAAAAATGAACCCAGCAAATGATCAGATAGTAGAACAACAGACTGAGAAGAAAGGGGAATGGGCTGAGAGAAGCAAAAATAAAGGTTTTGAGTGGGATAAGGAAATATTATAATGAAACCAAGAAGACAATGAGAGAATCAAAATATGTGTTATGGGGACTTCCCTGGCGGTCCAGTGGTTAAGACTCCATGCTTCCACTGCAGGGGGCCTGGGTTAGATCCCTGGTTGGGGAACTAAGATCTTGCATGCCGCACAGCATGGCCAAAAAGAAAAAAAATATGTGTTATGATCAGGAAAGAGCAGAATTGGCAGTATGGGAAGTTGATTCATTGTTGCAGAGGGTGTATTTGAGGAGGTCTCTGATAATTCAGAGAAAAAGAACAGAGCAGTGGAGAAGGATGGCAGTGAAGACTAGGTATGGAAGGTGGAGGCTGGAGAATCAGCAGATAGAAACAGTTCCAGAATCACTGGAATAGAAGACATGAGTAGATAGCAAAGAAGGATCTCCATTTTCTTGGATGGGTGCTGCAGACATTAGGCAAAAGTGTTAAGAACAGTTTAATGTTTACACATAGCCTCATGACATTTCTAATTTTACAGGTATAAAAATGATACTACTCGTACCTAACAGAAAACAAAGAAAGCCATTTTCTACAGATTTCTGTAACATTAATAGCAATAATTAGAAATTATTGTTCCATGGTGAAATAAGAATTCTATACCCAACCAACTTGCCCTCCATGGTAAAGGCAAAATAAAGATATCCTTGAATATATAAGAATTTGTAAAGTCTACTAACTCTCCTGTTTTGGATTCCCCCCAAAGCAGACCTAGACACACTGATGGTGGTGTAGGTAGTTTAGAGAGTGGTCTCCAGGGGTGGGGGTGGGGCATGGTGTGGGAGTGGTGAGTTTTGATGGGAAGGGACGAGAGACCAGAGAGTGTACACGGAGGGACAGGTGGTGCTGTGGGCAGTTCGGGCTCCATCCTGCTGCAGACCCTCTGAGAGACAGAGTCTAGAACACCCCTCAGACTCACTGCTCTGCAGGGTAAGGAAGCTGCTGGAGGGTTTATCCACCAACTCCTGCTGCTCATCCATGGAGAATCACTCCAAAGGCATTAACTGTCCAGCCTTTGCAGCCTTCCCTGGCTCTGGGCCACACTTCCTGGGGCCAGGAAACAACTCAGGCAGAGAGATGGGACAGCTTTGGGCCTGGAAGGGGACTGGCCTCAAGTGACCAGCCCTCCGGGCGTTTCCAGGGAACACGAGCAAGGCACTGGCAGCATCTGCCACAAAAGTCATGAAAACTTGAATAGCCGTGAAACTCTTCCTGAGAAACAGTTACTTACAGATACAGCGTATTGTTGAATAAAAAGTGTATTAAAGCCAAATAAAAAAAGTAAGCAAAAACAATTTTTACAAATATTGAAAATATTAAGCAAATGTAAAAAAATTATTGCCTCAGTAAATACATAATTTTATAGATTAATAAAAATAAGCCTATAATCTGTTTTACCATAAGAATTTGAGAAGAAACTTAATCTTGTCACTCCTCCTGCTTCACATTCTTCAGGATGGAGCTCAGGCTCCTCAGCTGTTCATGAGAGGCCCTTCCCAGCCTGGTCCTTCCTGCCTCCCTTCCTCCCTGGCCTCGTTGTTCACCATCCCCCACATACATGCTTGAATCCATTCATACTTTATTACTGAAGCTGCCTTTACCCAGGAATACCCCAGCCCCAGTTTGTTTATGAACTGCTCCAACCTCACATCTCAGCTCAGGGGTCAGCCATGCAGGCCCCTCGCCTGGCTGCACAGGTGATGTGGGTAGATGGATAGCTGGGTGGAAGGGTGGGTGACTAGCTGTCCCCCTTGTCCAGAGTTACAAAGCAACTCAGGGCCCAGGCCCTGACTACAAGGTCTCCAGTCTTCTCTGTCATCACACAATTAGTGATATATCAGTTTCTGAGACTGAACAAAAAAATATCACTTGAGATGGATTTTTCTATCTCGTGCGAGTCTTCTTTCATGAATTTGTTCTTCCTTTAAGGGAAGACTGCTTATAAGAATGTGGGCTGCACAGGGATGACTTTTCTCTCACCTACATAAAGCTAAAAGAGAGAATAAGAATGGAGAAAACATGGTTTGGAATACCACTGCATCATACAACTTTAGGGTCACGTTCACCTTGGGCTCTATGTGAGCGACACCTCGGAGTACAGTTCCACAGAATACCACGTGAATGGTGCCCTCTGGAGTCATACAGCTTTGTGGCACTGGAATCAAGATAAAAGTTGAGTTGTCATTTCTTGCCTTGGTGCTACTTGGCACAAAGGGACTTAGCTCTTCTTGCATCCGTGGAACAGGAATGGAGTTGTTTGGACAGCAGTGATTAAGTATCCGCTAAGTGCCAGGGACTGTACCAGCTGCTAGGAGACACAAGGAGGAATAAGCGCTGGTCCTAGCTCCCAGGGAGCTCAGAGCCTAATAGGGTGAAAGACATATCAGGCAGCATTTAAAGTACGAGATGCCAACTGCTCTACAGAGGTGGTGAGAAGTTGCTTTGAAGCACAGAGATGAAAAGGTGAAGCAAGTCGCTACTGTGACAGCTAGTCTTGGGTTGGACAAAATCCCTAGACAAATGCTAGGGGTAGACGGATGGGCCTCTGAAGAGTTGGTGTCAGCCGGTGCCAACATTGCAGACCTGGGGTCGGTGGGTGGGGTGGGTGAATTTATTTGGGAGGTGAAGTCCAGAGCTGGGCTGGAGTAAGGGTGAGACGGCACAGGAGAGCAAAGGAGGAGGGACAAAAGGAATCCAGCGAGATGGAAAGAGGTTGCCCATGAGGGACAAAGGACCAGTACCATTCCTAGTGGCAGGGTGATGTCAGGACATTTTAGGAATGCTGATACCTGCTATTCTGTGCTGAAGTAGCTTGTCAGGTAGGACTCCTGCACTCATGAATAACTCACATGAGCGAGAGAAACTCAAAAAAAGAGGCTGGATTCATGAGTACATCTTTATGATATTGACTGCCATGCACACGTGGAAACAGACATGGACACGGACATTGTAAGCTTCAAGCAGGTGCAGGAGAGCTCCCAGCTGACTTTTGGGTACAAAGGGGATGCAGCAGTTTGCCTTGGAGTTAGGGAAGCCCACACTGGGAAAGAAGAGAGAGGAAGGGCAGGCTCCTGACCTAGTCTCTTCTCCACAGCGTGCACTCTTGATTTGGGTCTCCCAGATGCTGACCTTGAAACAAGGAATTGAGGTCAATTCATTTATTTGAGAGGTGCAGGAAACACTGGTAAGGAAGTGAAGTGATACAGGCAGGTGAAGGCAGCTAATGAAGAGGGTGCTTTTACACCAGCTACCACAGTGGGTGATGGGGCTTCATCCTGCAGGGCAACTCAGGAAACAGGACAGAACACAAGCTTCAGGGGTGAGGGAGCTGGGGATTTACACCTCCTCCCAAAGAGTCAGTGGTTGAGGCCTTCTCTGGGTGTTCATTCGCCAGTACTAATGTCTAATAATGCGCATGGCCAGAGCCATCTACATGGTTCTGGAACAATGTTCTCAGGCACAGAGATGCAGACCCTGGCAGCTGGAAGTGGGCTGGAGCAGCCTGAAAGGTGCAAGCCATCTGAGCAGGGCTCACCAGCACCTCCACCCTGAGCACCTCACTTTCTAGGCTTCCAGAAGTTGTAAGTTGGCCTCATAGCACTTCACTGGGGTTCTGAAGGCGCACACCTCACAGTCTACAGGAGTGGGGCAAGGCAGGTGTTGTAAATGGGTGAAGGGGGCTGGGTGTGGGACAGTAGGAAGCAGAAGAGACTGTGGAAAAATGGAGAATTCCAGCCTATGCCACAGAAGGCAGCCCACTCCCAGCAGCGGTCACCTGTTGCCAGGTGGGAGTGAGGGCCAGTTTGCCAGACTTCCTATTTTTCAACAAAAGCCAGAAATCCACATTTTTATGTGAAATCTCATGGTGTTGGCAGCTAATTAAAATATTCTCTGAACATTTTATGGGCCAAACAAAACATGTCCGCTTGACTGCATACAGCCTGTAGGCCACCAGTCGTGACCTCCCGCTTTGCTGTTTTCCACATGTTCTAGTCCTGTTGTCTTGCCTGCCTGTTTGGCACATGGACCTGGATTTCTGGTAGAACCTAGTTTGTCTGCAGCCTTGATGGCACTTCAGGTCTACCCCTGGGCAGCAGATCAGCTAGCCAGAGACTGGAGTGTGAGTGTGTATTGAGGGGAAGGAGGGAATTGGAGAGGGTCAACCCAAATGTGGTGTTCATGACATTTTTTTTACTTTTTTTTTTTTTTTAATTTTTGGCCGTGCCGCACGGCATGTGGGATCTTAGTTCCCTGACCAGGGATTGAACCCATGCCCCTGCATCAGAAGCATGGAGTCTTAACCACTGGACTGCCAGGGAAGTCCCTTACCTTGTTTTTTTTAATTGAAGTATAGTTAATTTACAATGTTGTGTTAGTTTCAGGTGTACAGCAAAGTGATTCAGTTACACATACATATATCTATGCTTTTTTGGATTCTTTAACCATATAGGTTATTATAAGATATTGAATATAGTTCCCTGTACTATACAGTAGGTCCTTGTTTATCTATTTTATTTTATTTTATTTATTTTATTTTATTTTATTTTTTTAACATCTTTATTGGAGTATAATTGCTTTACAATGGTGTGTTAGTTTCTGCTTTATAACAAAGTGAATCAGCTATACATGTACATATATCCCCATATCTCTTCCCTCTTTATCTATTTTACATATAGTAATATGTATATGTTAATCCCAAGCTCCTCATTTATCTCTCCTCTCTCCCCCCGCTGTCCCCTTTGGTAACCATAAGTTTGTTTTCTATGACTGTGAGTCTGTTTCTGTTTTGTAAATAACATTTTTGTAGATTCCACATATAAGTGATATCATTGGGTATTTGTCTTTCTCTGACTTCACTTAATATGATAATCTGGAGGAGGGAGACAGGTGAGGAGGATGAGTGATCATGAATCAAGTGGGGAGAACATAGACCCTCCACTGTGATGCGTTTGATCGCATTCGGAGCACTTCCTGTTCGTAAGAAGTGTAGTTACTGCTCATCACCCATTGGTTATAAGTCACTGGATTCGACTGATGAGTTGTTGCATCACCTCCTAGTCTTCTGGAGGAGCTGCAATAGAGGAACGGGCCTGTGTCCGTTTATTTCCTCCATGACAGGGTCTAACATGGGAGGTGTGACAATAATGTAGAAAGATGCTGGAAGGGAAGCCCAGTCTTGCTTTTTCTGAGGAGTGAGTGCTTTGAGTTCTGAATTAAACTCAGCTTTGGGGGGGAAAAGCTGCAGGGCAGCTTCCGCAGCTTTCAGTGGCTTATTCTTTACGACAAGACACATAGAGGGCTAACAAGCTTGTTTCTCTTGTAAAGTGATTCTTCCAGCTACGTCTACATTTACCCCAGAAAGGGCAACCCCTTCTAAAGTTCAAGGCAAACCATTCAAGGTGGCGCCAGGCCATAAGACTGATCCAGTTTCTAACCCAGGTAGATCAGGAAAGATTAGACCCTGCCATGTTTGTATACCTTTATGTTTGTGAGAGTGCCCTGGCCTGTTCTCAAGACAAAAGGTTCCACACAGAAGCTGCATCCGTACACAGGGACAAAATGAAATGTATTAAGTGGAGCTGGGCAGCCCAGCATCGTGCTTTGGAAGGGTTTGTGGGCGAAAGTGCGTGCACCTCATCATTCAGTGTGTAAACAAATTTCATACAGCCTTCCTGCACCCTGCCACTGCCCCCATTCATGGCAGGAACTGATTTTCATTGTGTTCTGTTTTCTCCCGTGTCTCTTGTCAAGTTAATAGTAGCCTCGAGTAAAATGCAACCCTTAGATGTTTATAGTCATCTTGGCCAGGCCATTAAGATGATGCATGAACTTGCTGCTTGCCCTTGTAAGAGAGCCCTGAGGGTGGATATTGATACTCAGAAACTAATAAGTCTTTTCCGCCCCTTTCCTGTTTTTAATCCAGTGCCCCAAGCCCCCTGGTGCTTTACCTTGAACTTCCTGCTTAATGCCAGGCAGAAAGACCTCACCTGGATCCAAGGCCATTTGAAGCTCTTAACACAGAGCACACTCTCTCACTCCAATGGTCTTCCCCATCCCGCTTGTCAGAGGCAAATCCCATGTTCCCTAGAGCCCCTCGAGTTTCTGACTTATTTCTGCCGGCCCTGACCTTCCTCCTGGAGAGGAGGAGCGTGGGTGGTGGGGAGCAGGGACCAGGCCAGGTTTGCAGGTCCTCACCTGGGTTACCTGTGGCCATCGCGCTAGCATTTTTCTGACCCCATCAGAGCTGTCCTAACCCAGAGTGAAGCTGTGCCTGGGAGGAAGGCTGGGCCCTTTCTGTGACAGCCAGCAGCGAGGAAGTGGGGGAGAAGCCCAGACACCCATTTCAAATCACACCGTGGCCTCAGTGTTCCACGGCGGGGTTCAGTTTTCACGTATGTGAAAAGCAGCATTTGTGTATTCACTGCGTTGGGAAGGAAAGCTACGTTTTGCTTGAGAAATGTCAACAGAGCTGTAGCTACGGCAAGGATTTTTCACGGAAGAAGTTTTCCAGAGCTGCAGGACTTGGGCAGATATGTGCGGGGGGAGTTTAGAAAACATGTGTTAAACCTCTGTGTTTCTTTTCCTAATGAACTGCACAACAGCAATTTAATAATTTCCTCTTTTAAGAGGAAAGGGGGAGTCTTGGATTTTAAATCTTTTTTATAAAGCAGCACAGCACCTCTTAAAAAGAAAGCCGTGAAATTCATCTGCTAAGTCCAACAAAAGAAAACTAAAAAAATCAAGAAGAATTAGGTGTTTCAGGCTGGGTTTCCTGAAGCAGATCCCGAGGTGAGGATTCATGTCAAGTGGTTTATGAGGGATGTGCTCCCCAGGGAGCTCCACGTGGGGAGTTGGGGGAGCAGGGCAGGAAAGGGTGCATCTCAGGCGAAGTCCTGAAGAGGGTGGCCTCGCCTGAGCTCTGAAATGGGGGCCACACCTCAGCACTGCCACTTCTCAAGGCCAGGAACCTGGGCTTTGGTTCTCCCGTGAGCACTGGTCATTGGTTAAGGGCCAGTTACAGAGGAAATGAAGTCCCAGGCACTTTCCACACTCTGGGGGTGAGGTGTGGATGGAGCAGCTCCAGAAGCCAGAGGGCAGGCCTCAGAAAACCCACAGGTGCTGGCTCGTGAAAGCAAATGCGCACTGAAGCCAGAGGGTGGACACATCAAGGGGACCCAGGGGATGGCGTGGACCACTAAAAGCACTTGCTACAGCAGGATTACCATCAATGGGTGCTCTTTGTGATCTGAAAGTTTATTACAAGCATATGGACAAAGATCTTTGAGCTCATGAGGTGTTTTCGTGATGTTCTCAATGTCAGTTGCACACAGGATATTTCTGCCAACTCCTGAATCGGGGAATCAGCAACTGTGGAGGCCCTTGGAATTTAAGAGAGAACATGAATGCACAGCTGTGGTCCATTGCAGTCCAGTTTTCCAGAAGTGTCATTTCATCCCTTTGAGGCCAGCCTTACAAGGAACATCCCTGCTCCCTGATGGCCACTGGCATCATTCTTCCCCAGGCACCTGAGAATAACTAGCCAGCCTGTCCTGTTCTCCTAAGCAAGTAGATTAAGCAGCTGATTTTAAAAACCAGTTAGAAATGTGTTTGGCTGCACGTAAGTGATCCTAATGAGATTTTGATTTTTCCTTTGTAATAATAAGTCTCAAAGTGGACTGGTAAGGACTGGTAAGTAACTGTACGATGCCATCAGAAACCCAGTTCCTCTGTCTTTCCACTTAGCCTTGCTTCTTGGTGTCCACTTCCAACACTGCAACTGTATTCCAGGCAATAAGAAGAAGAAAGATAACAGGCCTGCTCCCTTTTAAAGAGCTTTCCTGAAGCTCCATTCAGCATTTTCCATGTACATCTCATTGCAGAACCATGTCACATGGCCACCCCAGCCACAAGGGAGGCTGGGAGATGAGTTTTGCTGGCTGGACACACTGCCACCCCAAACACAGCCAGGTTCTGTTTACGGGGAGGAAGAGAAGAGTGGCATTGGGATGCATCGGCAGAGTCAGCCACAGCAGGAACCTGGGAGCGGTCGTTTGCAAGTGTCTCTGAGATACAAAGCAGAAAGGGGGAAGGACGGGTCCCTGGTGGCACAGTGGTTAAGAATCTGCCTGCCAATGCAGAGGACACGGGTTCGATCCCTGGTCTGAGAAGATCCCACATGCCGCGGAGCAACTAAGCCCGTGCGCCACAACTACTGAGCCTGCGCGCCTAGAGCCCGTGAGCCACAACTACTGAGGCCCGTGCGCCTAGAGCCCATGCTCCGCAACAAGAGAAGCCACCACAATAAGAAGCCTGTGCACCGCAACGAAGAGTAGCCCCCACTTGCCACAACTAGAGAAAGCCCACACGCAGCAACGAAGACCCAATGCAGCCAAAACTAAATAAATTGATTAATTTTTTAAAAAAAGAAGAAGAAAGAGGGAAGGGCAGGGAATGAATCACAGCCAAACAGGCAAGTGACCGGCACAATTACTGTCTTATTTTCCTTCTGCCAAAGTTTTTTCAAGCTCTGCATTACTGCATTTAGGATTTTTTTTGCAGTCGCCCTCAAGAATACCTTTTGGAGAGATCTAGTTTGGCCATACTCAGGTGCAGCAGAGCCCCTGGTGAGAACCAGCAGGTGATGTGACCCAGTTCTGTCTAATAAGCAGTGCCCAAGGGGACTACTCCTACAGTAGATGTTGGATCCTGATAAAGTATAAGATAATTTCTATCTGTCCACCTTATCTATCATCACTGATACCTGCATTTCTTATTTTCACAAGATGAAGCCATTCCAATCAAGATGTCACTGTATTTGGATTCAGGGCCTCCAACAGAGGTGCTCCTGCTCTACATCCAGGCCAATCTGTGCAAGAAAGGTCAAGGTCCAGTACCCCTGTCCTTCTGACTGTTTAGCATATATATTTCCAGCCCCTTCTTTACTGTTCTATTTATCTGTTTCCGTGCTGTGTCTAGTTTGGCATCTTCCTTCTTAAAATGTAAAACTCAGGCCTGCACTGTTATCCAATGTGCCCAGCTTAGAGTTATTATTGCCCCAGGTCTAAAAATGATATTTCTGTTAACGTGGCAGCCACAGCACACTTGTATTTATTTGTGATGCCTTTATTCTAATTTTTTCTGGTCTTTTTATGCTGTTTGGAAGTTGTGTCATTTATAGCCTTGCTACTCAAAATACAGTCATGGACCAGCAGCACAGCCTCACCTAGGAGCCTGTTAGACATGCAGAATCTCCACCCTGACTACCCCGATCTGCTGACCAGTATCTGCATTTTAACAAGATCCTTAGGTATTTGCCTGCATAGCAAAATTTGAGGGAGGTCTGAGCTCCTGACTTTAGGTCATCTCACTTGGTAACTTACCAAGACATTGATGAGGACCCTAAATGCACTTGGAACAGAGGCCTGGTGGTGCTCTGGGTGTGATGCCCTCTGGGCAGACATGGAGCCGCTCACAGAGTGCCTGGGGAGGGAAGGAGGAGGCTTTTATGAAGCATCCTTCAAGCACGGGGCTGGGGGCTTTATCTCATTGAACCCTCACCACATCCCTGTGTGATGGGGGCTCTTATTCCCAATGTATAGATGAGGGAATCGAGACTCCCAAGGTTAAGGGAACACAATCATTTTATGTTCAAGACTCATAAAGGTTAATGAGACTGAGGTCACACAACCAGTAAGTGGCTGAGCTGGTGCTAACATCACCTTTTGGCCCAGCTTTCCTTGTCTGAGCCGCCAGGAAATCTCTCAGATGCTTTTCTGAAAATCTGGTTGGCCGACTGGGGAAATCAGTCTCTGTCTCCGTGGCTAGAGGTGATGCTGCTTCTCTCTAGTGCTAAATTTTAAATGGCAGCCATTCCACCATGCAGGAAGCAACAAGGTGAGCTCTTCTGTAAAGGAACGTATGCTGGAGAAAACAGAGAAATTCACAAACAGGGAGGGGTCCTGAGGCCTCTAGAGGAAGGTCTCAGGACAGTGTGCGGGGGGCGGGGGGGGGGGTGGTCCCCTTCCTAGAGGTGACAGGGTCACTGAGCTGTGAGCACAGCTGCCACACACTAAGACTGAGATAAAGAGAATGTGTGTACAACTAGAGAAAAGGGGAAGGTTCCCTGAGCCAGAGAGTAGACTGTGCTTGAGACTGGCTGTGTGACTAACAGGTGACATGCAGACAAGCATCACCTCCACCTGGCCGAATCCAGGGCTCATGTCTCCGTTCTTTTTTTTTTTTTTTTTCTGGATCCATCAGCAACTATTAGTATAGTTAATTACTTCATTTTTGGGGTTTCATTTTTAGTCTTTAATAGCATTTTTCCCCTTGAGATACAATTTACATAGATTAAAATACATACATCTTAAGTGTGCAGATCAATAATTTTTTGCATATATCTGTATCCATCTAGCCATCACCCACATCATGAGTGAGAACATTTCTAACAGGAGAGAAGCATGTCCAAAGTGGGATCCTAATCCCCCCAGACCAGTTCCATTTGCAGGAAACAGCAACTCCATTCTTCCTGGCTCCCTCTTTCTCTCTCACCCCTCAGCTGTCCCACCATGGCCTGCTGGCTGGACCTGCAGAGTCCATCCCTAAGGCAACCACTTTTTGCCATCGTCATTGCTTCCATCCTGGCCCAGGTCACCATCTTCTTTGCCTATTATTGGCTGCAGTGGCTTCCTTCCTAATTAGACTCCCTGCTTCCACCCTTGCTCTGTTACACTCCTTTGCATACAACCCTCCAATGGCTTCCCATCTCATTGTAAAGCTTCGTTCCGTTCAGTACCCATAAGGCTCCATAAGACCCAACCCAATTGCTGCTTCTGTGAACATATCCACCCCTCTCCTCCTTGCCCTCTCCACTGTAGGCGCAATGGCCTCCTTGCTGTTCCTTTCAACACACCAAGCTTGTTCCTGCCTCAAGGCCTTTGCACTGACTCTTCTTCAGATGTGCATATGGCCCACTCCCTCACTTCCTTCTTGCCTCCGATCAGATGGCACCTGACTAGAAATATCCTACTGTTCCAGACATCCTCATCTCATCCCTGTACCCTAATTTTCTTCATCAAACCTGTCATCTGACATACTGATTGTTGCTAATTGTCTTGAATGACTTTTTAGTCACTGATTCATCCCTGACACCTACAATGCCTGGGATGTAGTCGAATCGTAAATATTGTTGAATGAACAAATGTATGGATGGTGGATGTATATATAGATAAATGAAGGATATTTCTGTCTTTCTACCTACTTTATGACTACTGTGTCAGTTCCATTAGGTTTTACATTGCACTAGTAGTTTTTAAGTATTAAATGCTCTTTTTAAACAACTAATAGTTTGGAGAGAGATGCTAATTTCTTATCTCCCTGGAAAGGGAAACCACCAAGAATCAGAGAAATGGAGAAATGCTACCCCGCCCCCCCCCATAGTGATAGAGTCTTGCTGTGTAAGATCAGGCCTTTGGTGCTAAAACTCATTACTGAGGGGCAGCTTTGTGTCTGTGCCTTTTGGGGGTGACAGGCGACAGACCAAGGCCATGCCTGCAGGTTTTCCAGCACACCCTCCTCATTTGAAGCCAGCAGCTGTTTCCAGCAGAGCAGTCCTTTGTCCAAGTGGGTTTCTGCAATGGCCCCAGGTTTGCAGGCCTATGGTAGGGCTGAGAATGTGAGCTACAGTCCCCACGAGCTTGAAAAGCATCTGTGCTATGGGTTCTTTACAAGAACCAAAAGTGACACGCATGTCTTGGTTAGGTTTCCCCAGAAGTAAACCCTGAGAGAAGAATTCAAACGCAAGTAGTTTGTTTGGGAGGTGAAGGTAGGGGAATGGGAAAGTGAGAGAGAAGAAAGAAAGCAGCTGAAAACGGTCAGGTTATGAAGCCAAGTACTACTGTTGGACAACTGGGTTCCTCCCACTGGGGAACTCGGGGTCCATAGAACAAGCGTCTCAGAGTGATGCTACCCAAGCGGTGATGGGGCCGGGGCTTTACCCACCACCTTTCAACAGTCACTGGTTGAGGGCTGCTCCTGGGGGCATTAATACCCTGACACTTCTGGCCTGCCTTGCAAAGGGGACAGAGGAGCTTTGTCACTAGAGAAAGCTCTCTGGTGAAAAAATGCAGATGCCGGCAGCTGGTGAGACAGGGTGGGGATGTGGACCAAGAGGGTCAGCTGTGACACCTCCACCCCCTCCCTCGTGTCAACCTCACAGGCGAGGATGGGCTCCCTCATCACACCACACTCAATCACCGGCCACAGTTCTTTCTTTTTCACTCGCTTCTTTCTGCTCCTCACTGAGATAGAGTGAAGGATACGGAACAGCAGTCCACAGGCTGTAGGATTGAAGGAGATTAGAGTAGATATAGCTTTCAAACCACACAGGCCGTCTGGAAGCTTTGGCCTCAGTGAGGCCGCCTCTGCTCTCAGGGAGCTCCCAAAGACTATGGAACAGGTCATGTCCCCTCATGTGTGCACATGGACCCCCAGAGGCATGGCTCAGGGCCCAGGTGGGATTCTGGGGGGTGAATGGATGAGTTATTTGGTGCTCAAGGGGCCTGTTTTTAGCAAAGACAGACAACATGCATGAGGGGGCTGACAGTGCATATGCGCGAGTACAGACCCACCTGTGAAACTGGGGATAATAGTAATTATAATCACCCACTATATTTTTAAGCCCAATTTTAAAATGAGGAACCTGAGACTCCAAGAGGCACAGGTGGTTCCAGGATGATGCAGCTAGGAAACAGCGAAGCTGGGATCTGAGCCTGGTCTGTCTGGAGGCCAAGCCTGTGTTTTGTCCACTGTGTGTGCACTTCTCCAAACGAAGGTTTGCCTTGACCCGACATGTGTCTGTGTGGCACAGCGATGGCCCCCAGTGTGTTCCTGTGGGTGGCCAGGTGGTTAGAGCTGTATGTGAAGAGGTCTCAGTTTTCCTCCGGGAGAGTTAAAGGAGGACCTTGTGGAGCCTGCAACCTTTGGATAAGAGCTCTGTCCTGTTTGCCCTGACTCAACTCAGCAGGTAAAATGCAACTCTCTAAAGCTTTACCAGAGGCAGAAGGAAGAAAACTGGGCTACTGGTGTCTAGTGGAGCCGATCACCATTTCGGAAGGAGAGGTGGGGCTTTATGTGGACCGGGTAGGGACTATGCTGGAGCCCTTGCCATGCAGTCAGCTACAGAAAAGGAGTCACCGGCACTCCTTCCAAGGATGCCGCTCTCCTGAAAGTCGCAGTTGGGAAAGGTGTCATTGGAGTCCCCCTCAGCCAAGCATTCTCTCCTTATGCCATCTCAGAAGTGAGAGTTCCATAGACATCCCCTGAGCCACCTAGGTTGTATGACGAGACACCCAAGGGCCCAAAGATGGATCAGATGTTGGCCCTGCCCTGGGGGAGTGCCCCGCAGAGTCTCACCTCCCAGAGGGCTCCTAGTGTGGGGATAAGAGGAGGTTCTGTTGCTCCCCGAGCCTGGGAGGGGTGTCAGTTCTGCTGGGCAGAAAGATCTGCTGTGACCCCATGGCCCAGCTATGACCACTAGGAATTGTTGGCGTATGTTTGTCCCAAATTTCTTCTTGTCATTTTTATGTACTTATGTATTTGAATATATATTATGTGAAGGAACATGTGGAGTGTTTTATGGAGGTTAAACTAGACATAGTAACTCTTTGCCTATGGCATTTATCCCCAATTTGTCCTTTCTCTTTTAACTTTGTCACAATTTGCCCAACAGAAGACTTTAACTCTTATATAGTCAAATTCATCCATCTTTTCCTTTATGCATAGCTTCTAACTTTGGTGTTGGCTTAGAAATTCCTCCCCATCTCCAGATATCTACCCAAGTATTTATTAATGCTTCATAGTTTCCTTTTTTTTCTACACTTATATTTTTAATCTATTGTTGGTGGCATTTACTTTGGTGTAAGGAGAAAAACGTAGAGCTCCAATTTTTTTTTTATATATAAATTTATTTATTTATTTACTTATTTATTTATGGCTGCTTTGGGTCTTCGTTGCTGCACGCGAGCTTTCTCTAGTTGCGGGAGCGGGGGCTACTCTTCGTTGTGGTGCATGGGCTTCTCATTGCAGTGGCTTCTCTTGCTGTGGAGCATGGGCTCTAGGCACGTGGACTTCAGTAGTTGTGGCTCACGGGCTCAGTAGTGGCAGCTCGCGGGCTCTAGAACGCAGGCTTAGTAGTTGTGGCTCGTGGGCTTAGTTGCTCCGCGACATGTGGGATCTTCCCGGACCAGGGCTCAAACCCGTGTCCCCTGCATTGGCAGGTGGATTCTTAACCACTGTGCCACCAGGGAAGTCCAAGAGCTCCAACTTTATTTCTTCCAAATAGTCACAAATCATCAGATGTTTCCAAAAGATTGGTTAAACCCTCCATTACTCACCCGCACCACCGCTGACTCAAGTTACTCTTGTCTTTGTGTTCTGAATTCCCATTTACATTTGGATCCATTTCTGGTTTTCTCTGTTCTGTCCCCTCATCTCTCTACCTCGGGGTCATACCATGAACCATAATTGCTGAAGCTTTATATGACAGTTTAATATCTGGAAGAAGAATTTTCTCCCTTAGCATTCAACTTTTTTTGCCTAGTGTCACATGCTTATTCTTTCAAATAAGCCATTCATGTAAGTTCAGAAAAATTCCATAGCAATTTGACTGGAATTATTTTAAATATGTAATTTTGGAAGAATATATATACATTTTTCAGTTTTGGGGTTTCTCCTTCAAGAACCTGCTCTGTCTGTTCACCTACGTTTTTTCCTTTCTCTCCCTCAAAAAAGCATCATCATTTTCTCCACTTGTCCTGCGTGTTTTTATTATTCCTGGATGTTTGTTGCTGTAAATGGGGTCCTTTTCCTTTATAGCTGGCTTTTACATGTATATGAAAAAAAAAAAGCTTTCAAGTTTGGCGTAAGTTTAACTGGTGACTTTACTAAAATTATATCCTAGTTTTTCAGTTTCATTAACCTAGGCCTTTTTTAGGTAGAAATCATGTCATATGCAAATAGTGATTTTACTCCGTCATTTCTGATATTAAACTTCACTTCTTCTGGAGCAATGCTCCTCCTCTCATTGCATGGCAATAGGGAGCAACGCCAGACCTAGTGAACATCCTTCTCACTCTCACCTTTAATGGGGCACGATGCTGGTTGTAGACCTGAGTTCTGCATTTTATTAATCATATTAAGGAAGTGCATTAACATGAATGGATGCTGACATCTTGTCAAATATGCTTTCAATCTATTCAATTCTGAAGAGCTTTTATGCATGAAAAGGAATGGTTACTTCTATTAGTCTTATGTCTGGTATCCAATTCATTTATTTTGAAGGAACTACCATTTTACAGATATTCACATAATACTTATATAACTTGTAATAAAAACATGAACTTAAGTGGTTTACATTGAACCATATGAAATTGATATTGTTTTAGGTCTAAGATAGCTGAATATTGGCAATTTCAAATGGCTCAACCTAATAGATTTTTCCTATTTAGCTTTGAATGCAAGCTAAATCAATTGAATTTTTTCATAAGTCTCTCTAAAATGCTTTCAATACCTTAAAAAGCAAATCATGATTCACCAATCAATAGGCTAACACTAAAAACCAATTAACGCAAGTGCTGCTACCAGGGATTTAAATTTCTTTATTATCTCTAGTCTGATTCTAATTTTGAATGTGGTTCTGACTTCTTCCTGGAGCTACGCTTGTACTGACTTTCCCAGAGGAGTTAGGGTTACTGTCTCAAGCCTGCAATGTGGACCAGGGACATGATGGTTCTACCCTAATCTATTATCCAGTTGGCCCTCTTAGCCAGTAATGTTGGTGGGCATTCCACCCTGATTCTCTCCAATCCCTCCCTGCCGTTTTTGCCACTCCACCTGCACACACCCCACTTTGGTTTGCTTTTAACACCCAGCACCTGTGATCCTTTTTTTTTTTTTTGGAGGGTTGACCTCAGGCTATTAGAGCCGCTCTACCTGTAGTCATGAAAAGCCACAGGTTTCCCAACCTGGGCAGCCCTTGACCAAAGACTCTCTGGGCCAGATTATGAAAGCCCAGCAGCAGCTCTACCCACCACCAGAGCCTCCCATCAAGCCTCTTAGATAGCCTCAACCACCAGAGGGCAGACGGCAGAAGCAAGAAAAACTACAATCCTGCAGCCTGTGGACCAAAAACCACAGTTACAGAAAGATAGACAAGATGAAAAGGCAGAGGGCTATGTACCAGATGAAGGAACAAGAAAAAACCCCAGAAAAACAACTAAATGAAGTGGAGATAGGCAACCTTCCAGAAAAAGAATTCAGAATAATGATAGTGAAGATGATCCAGGACCTCGGAATAAGAATGGAGGCAAAGATTGAGAAGATGCAAGAAATGATTAACAAAGACCTAGAAGAATTAAAGAACAAACAAACAGAGATGACCAATACAATAACTGAAATGAAAACTACACTAGAAGGAATCAATAGCCGAATAACTGAGGCAGAAGACCGGATAAGTGACCTGGAAGACAGAATGGTGGAATTCACTGCTGCGGAACAGACTAAAGAAAAAAGAATGAAAAGAAATGAAGACAGCCTAAGAGACCTCTGGAACAACATTAAACGCAACAACATTCGCATTATAGGGGTCCCAGAAGGAGAAGAGAGAGAGAAAGGACCAGAGAAAATATTTGAAGAGATTATAGTCGAAAACTTCCCTAACATGGGAAAGGAATTAGCCACCCAAGTCCAGGAAGTGCAGAGAGTCCCATACAGGATAAACCCAAGGAGAAACACGCCGAGACACATAGTAATCAAACTGGCAAAAATTAAAGACAAAGAAAAATTATTGAAAGCAGCAAGGGAAAAACGACAAATAACATACAAGGGAACTCCCATAAGGTTAACAGCTGATTTCTCAGCAGAAACTCTACAAGCCAGAAGGGAGTGGCATGATATACTTAAAGTGATGAAAGGGAAGAACCTACAACCAAGATTACTCTACCCGGCAAGGATCTCATTTAGATTTGATGGAGAAATCAAAAGCTTTACAGACAAGCAAAAGCTAAGAGAATTCAGCACCACCTAACCAGCTCTACAACAAATGCTAAAGGAACTTCTCTAAGTGGGAAACACAAGAGAAGAAAAGGACCTACAAAAACAAACCCAAAACAATTAAGAAAATGGTCATAGGAACATACATATCGATAATTACCTTAAACGTGAATGGGTTAAATGCCCCAACCAAAAGACATAGACTGGCTGAATGGATACAAAAACAAGACCCATATATATGCTGTCTACAAGAGACCCACTTTAGACCTAGGGACACATACAGACTGAAAGTGAGGGGATGGAAAAAGATATTCCATGCAAATGGAAATCAAAAGAAAGCTGGAGTAGCTATACTCATATCAGATAAAATAGACTTTAAAATAAAGAATGTTACAAGAGACAAGGAAGGACACTACATAATGATAAATGGATCAATCCAAGAAGAAGATATAACAATTATAAATATATATGCACCCAACATAGGAGCACCTCAATACATAAGGCAACTGCTAACAGCTATAAAAGAGGAAATCGACAGTAACACAATAATAGTGCGGGACTTTAACACCTCACTTACACCAATGGACAGATCATCCAAAATGAAAATAAATAAGGAAACAGAAGCTTTAAATGACACAATAGACCAGATAGATTTAATTGATATATATAGAACATTCCATCCCAAAACAGCAGATTACATGTTCTTCTCAAGTGCGCACGGAACATTCTCCAGGATAGATCACATCTTGGGTCACAAATCAAGCCTCAGTAAATTTAAGAAAATTGAAATCATATCAAGCATCTTTTCGGACCACAACGCTATGAGATTAGAAATGAATTACAGGGAAAAAAACGTAAAAAAGACAAACACATGGAGGCTAAACAATACGTTACTAAATAACCAAGAGATCACTGAAGAAATCAAAGAGGAAATAAAAAAATACCTAGAGACAAATGACAATGAAAACACAATGACCCAAAACCTATGGGATGCAGCAAAAGCAGTTCTAAGAGGGAAGTTTATAGCTATACAAGCCTACCTAAAGAAACAAGAAAAATCTCAAGTAAACAATCTAACCTTACACCTAAAGCAACTAGAGAAAGAAGAACAAACAAAACCCAAAGTTAGCAGAAGGAAAGAAATCATAAAGATCAGAGCAGAAATAAATGAAATAGAAACAAAGAAAACAATAGCAAAGATCAATAAAACTAAAAGTTGGTTCTTTGAGAAGATAAACAAAATTGATAAGCCATTAGCCAGACTCATCAAGAAAAAGAGGGAGAGGACTCAAATCAATAAAATCAGAAATGAAAAAGGAGAAGTTACAACAGACACCGCAGAAATACAAAGCATCCTAAGAGACTACTACAAGCAACTTTATGCCAATAAAATGGACAACCTGGAAGAAATGGACAAATTTTTAGAAAGGTATAACCTTCCAAGACTGAACCAGGAAGAAACAGAAAATATGAACAGACCAATCACAAGTAATGAAATTGAAACTGTGATTAAAAATCTTCCAACAAACCGAAGTCCAGGAACAGATGGCTTCACAAGTGAATTCTATCAAACATTTAGAGAAGAGCTAATACCCATCCTTCTCAAACTCTTCCAAAAAGTTGCAGAGGAAGGAACATTCCCAAACTCATTCTATGAGGCCACCATCACCCTGATGCCAAAACCAGACAAAGATACTACAAAAAAAGAAAATTACAGACCAATATCACTGATGAATATAGATGCAAAAATCCTCAACAAAATACTAGCAAACAGAATCCAACATTAAAAGGATCATACACCACGATCAAGTGGGATTTATCCCAGGGATGCAAGGATTCTTCAATATACGCAAATCAATCAATGTGATACACCATATTAACAAATTGAAGAATAAAAACCATATGATCATCTCAATAGATGCAGAAAAAGCTTTTGACAATATTCAACACCCATTTATGATAAAAACTCTCCAGAAAGTGGGCATAGAGGGAACCTACCTCAACATAATAAAGGCCATATATGACAAACCCACAGCAAACATCATTCTCAATGGTGAAAAACTGAAAGCATTTCCTCTAAGATCAGGAACGAGACAAGGATGTCCACTCTCACCACTATTATTCAACATAGTTTTGGAAGTCCTAGCCACGGCAATCAGAGAAGAAAAAGAAATAAAAGGAATACAAATTGGAAAAGAAGAAGTAAAACTGTCACTGTTTGCGGATGACATGATACTATACATAGAGAATCCTAAAACTGCCACCAGAAAACTGCTAGAGCTAATTAATGAATATAGTAAAGTTGCAGGATACAAAATGAATGCACAGAAATCTCTTGCATTCCTATACACTAATGATGAAAAATCTGAAAGAGAAATTATGGAAACACTCCCATTTACCATTGCAACAAAAAGAATAAAATACCTACGAATAAACCTACCTAGGGAGACAAAAGACCTGTATGCAGAAAACTATAAGACACTGATGAAAGAAATTAAAGATGATACCAACAGATGGAGAGATATACCATGTTCTTGGATTGGAAGAATCAACATTGTGAAAATGACTATACTACCCAAAGCAATCTACAGATTCAATGCAATCCCTATCAAATTACCAATGGCATTTTTTACGGAGCTAGAACAAATCATCTTAAAATTTGTATGGAGACACAAAAGACCCCGAATAGCCAAAGCAGTCTTGAGGCAAAAAAATGGAGCTGGAGGAATCAGACTCCCTGACTTCAGACTATACTACAAAGCTACAGTAATCAAGACAATATGGTACTGGCACAAAAACAGAAACATAGATCAATGGAACAAGATAGAAAGCCCAGAGATTAACCCACGCACCTATGGTCAACTAATCTATGACAAAGGAGGCAAGGATATACAATGGAGAAAAGACTGTCTCTTCAATAAGTGGTGCTGGGTAAAATGGACAGCTATATGTAAAAGAATGAAATTAGAATACTCCCTAACACCATACACAAAAATAAACTCAAAATGGATTAGAGACCTAAATATAAGACTGGACACTATAAAACTCTTAGAGGAAAACATAGGAAGAACACTCTTTGACATAAATCACAGCAAGATCTTTTTTGATCCACCTCCTAGAGTAATGGAAATAAAAACAAAAATAAACAAATGGGACCTAGTGAAACTTCAAAGCTTTTGCACAGCAAAGGAAACCATAAACAAGACGAAAAGACAACCCTCAGAATGGGAGAACATATTTGCAAATGAATCAACGGACAAAGGATTAATCTCCAAAATATATAAACAGCTCATTCAGCTCAATATTAAAGAAACAAACACCCCAATCCAAAAATGGGCAGAAGACCTAAATAGACATTTCTCCAAAGAAGACATACAGACGGCCACGAAGCACATGAAAAGATGCTCAACATCACTAATTATAAGAGAAATGCAAATCAAAACTACAATGAGGTATCACCTCACACCAGTTAGAATGGCCATCATCAGAAAATCTACAAACAACAAATGCTGGAGAGGGTGTGGAGAAAAGGGAACCCTCTTGCACTGTTGGTGGGAATATAAATTGATACAGCCACTATGGAGAACAATATGGAGGTTCCTTAAAAAACTAAAAATAGAATTACCATATGACTCAGCAATCCCACTACTAGGCATATACCCAGAGAAAACCGTAATTCAAAAAGACACATGCACCCCAATGTTCATTGCAGCACTATTTACAATAGCCAGGTCATGGAAGCAACCTAAATGCCCATCAACAGACGAATGGATAAAGAAGAGGTGGTACATATATACAATGGAATATTACTCAGCCATAAAAAGGAACGAAATTGAGTCATTTGTTGAGACGTGGATGGATCTAGAGACTGTCATACAGAGTGAAGTAAGTCAGAAAGAGAAAAACAAATATCGTATATTAACGCATGTATGTGGAACCTAGAAAAATGGTACAGATGAGCCGGTTTGCAGGGCAGAAGTTGAGACACAGATGTAGAGAATGGACATATGGACACCAAGGGGGGAAAACTGCGGTGGGGTGGGGATGGTAAAAAAAAAAAAAAAGAAAGCCCAGCACCCCAGGTCGGGACAGCTCTGAGGTGTGACTCACTCCAGAGCTCCCCGTGGGATCAGGTGAGCACCACCCCCCACCCTGGCACATCCTTGCCTCATTTCCTCCCCAGCCCCTATCCTTCTTCCCCCACTGCCTCACTCGTCTCCCTGGGAGGACATTTTTATGCATCTTTTGATCATGAATCCTCATCTCAGGGATCTGCTTCTGGGTACCCAGACCTAAAACAGGCTGGCCCTCTTTTTCATAAATAGGCTTTGTTCATTACAGCAGAAACGTCTCAAGTTACTGATTGGGCCAGTCAGGTATGTTTTGATTTTTTTTGTTGTAACCACAATCTTTTCCCTCAAATGACCCAGTATGGAGTAGTTTATCTTTGTAACACAACCTAATATAAATCTACTTTGTAAGTATTTGTTCTGAGTGATTATTTCTTCTGAATGAGGCTCAATCTAATTCACTTAAAATCTAAAGTTTTAGATCAATTGGGTCACTGAAGATATAACTTTTTTTCATTAACTATTAACAATTAAAATAATGAGTTATTAAGCCATTCATATTGCTTCCCTTTTTTGACATTTGAATAAGATCAATTATATTTTTAAAGTTCCAGCCTCTGCTTGGTCATTGTGTATCATTCTTTTCCTATGTTGCTGGATTTAAGGTGCTAATATTTTATTTGGTATTGTTGTATCTATTTTCATAAATGAGATTTGTCTGTAGTTTTCTTTCTTATATTTGTCATTGTCAGGCTTTTGTTGGTTTTTGCAAAATTAAGCAAGAAGCTTGCATTCTTTCTCTGTACTCGCGATGTACAGGGCATGATCCAACAGCAGGAGCTAGCCCTTTCTGGAGCACTAATTAATGTGCCAGGCATTATGCTCAGTACTTAACAGTTATTAACACATTTAATCCTCACAACAATGTCCAGTTATGATCTCCGTTTTCCTGGTGAGGAAACTGAGGCTTAGCAAGGTTAAGGAAGAGCCACAGCTGGTAAGTGGTGGAGCAGGGATTCAGGCGCAGACAGGCTGACTCCAGGGTGCTGGAATGCATCTTCTTTGCAGAAAGAGGCTTAATTTACATGTTTGATGCGGTGTGCGGGCTGCCCACGTGGCTTTGTGGCTCTTACCCTCTGGAGTGCCAGGTGCTTCATGAATTAGATCTTTTTCATTACATCACCAGTTTTTTGGTTTTTTTTTTTTGTTTTTTTTTTTTAATGCAAGAGGGAATGGGCAAGGAAGCATTGATGAATTTTCAGAGACAGCTGCAGTTTGTCTGAACAAGGCTCTCTTCAGTATCCCAAAGATATTGGCACACAGACCCAGCTCCCAACCAGTTCCTCCTGGAGCGAGCTTTTCTGTGGTGCCTGCGTGTCTCTACCCTGGATCCTGCAGAGCTGGCAGCAGCCTCACCCTTGGGTTTTCCTCTCTGGAATTAATTTGTCCCCAAGTGAACTCAAAATAAAAAGAAGATCACACATGAAAGCTTTGTCCTTATGTGGGGTTAAGAAGGTGGAAATAGCACAATCCTTCCTGTTTTAACGGTTACCTGTTGAGCATTGGATGTCTGGAAGAAGAGATGCTGGTGGTCACAGTGGGTCTGAAGCTCTTTTAGGCACCAAGGAAATCAGTAGGTTAGGTTGTATCACATAACAACTGGAATCCTGTGACACGTTCTAATTTCCTAGTGTACAATGGGGTAATGCTGGGTTCTAGAGATAGATGTGATTTTCATGGGATAAAAGCCCTTGTTTTTGTTTTGCTTTACTCTAAATAGTCAAAGGCAAGTTCTACCAGTAAGAGACTAAATGAATAATTAAATGAATCATGAATCAAGAGCCCCTTGTTTGCATGATTTAGAACTAGATCTTGGGGAGATAACCATTAACCTATATCCTAAAGGTGTAAAGGAACCAAACTTACATATGGGAAAGTGGGTTCTTAGAATGTGTAAATGGCAGCTGGCTCAATCATGAGGAGGGTGAGGATGCCATTCATTCATTCATCAGGTATAAATTGTGTGATTAACACATATTAGGTGTAGGAGATACATGAGCAAAGCAGACATAGGCCCTGCCCTCAGTCTGCATCCAGTCCATTGGGGACTAGATATTTGCTGAATTCTTCATGAAACTGATTGTAACTGTGGAGAGTGGAGCACACTGGGTGCCACGGGAGGTTTCCCCGAGGCACTGTGGGCAGTTTTCAGGAAGAGCAAAGATGCTGGGACCAGAAGGAGCACAGGCCACTGCAGGAAAGTTCAGTGTGGCTGCAACGGAGTGAGTGCGTGAGAGGAGAGGCAGAGGGGAGGTGGAAGCACCAGGCAAGCCCACGGGGAGATGTCCACACGCAAATGCAGGGAGGACTGTTGTGCAAGTGTTTCAGTTTCTGTTTTGCCTTAATGTTGGAGCCTCCAAATTTGTTTATAAAATGCCATAAAAATGTTTCTGTACTTATTTATTTTAAAGCTTTAATCTAACAATTAAATCTGGGGAAGAAAGGACATACAGTTAATCATTTCTCCTTACTTTGGAAGAGAAGCCATAAAACACTGTCCTTAATGAAAACAGAAGCTTTTTCATTGAGACCAGAATTGTCATCATAAAAGAACCATTTACACATTTGGTCACTGCTGATGGTCATTAGCCAGTTGATGGCTCCAAGCTTTAAATCTGAACTTGTCATAGGAGATTGGACCCTCAGGCTGTAGAAGCCCAAAAAGGTTACCTTTCACAGATTGGACAAGCCCCTGGAGAAGGAGATGGTCTACTGAAAGTCACAGAGCCAAAGAGCATATTGATTTTTTGGTCCTTGTCTAAGAAAACCAAGTCCAGATTCAGCGTAATTCCTTCTTTCTTCAACTTCTCTGAAAGTGTAGCTTGTACGTGAGAACCCTGACCCCCCAGCCCTCGTTTCCCAGCCCAGGGTTATGCTGTGTGTTCCTTGAACCCCTCTACCTGCACTCAGCATCAGCTTTCAGCCAGTTTCTGCGTGCAGTATTAGTTTTGGCTCTGGAAAATGAGGTTTCTTTTACTTGGCTGGAAATATACAGCAACCATTTTCTTTTGCTTGTGCCTCATGAGTTAATCGTGCAGTGAGAGGAAAGAGCCTGCCTGGTGGGCATCTGTACTCTTTTAAAGCCACAGTTCACCCAGGTGTTGAGTACCCAGCTTGCTCTTCAGGAAGGAAGGAGTGTTCTAGCAGCACCAGGCCCCATGTGGTATCTTCCTCTTCCAAAGTCATTCATTCGTTCTCTTCTTAATGGGGACTTAAGGATGGAAGCAACAGAAAATGAAAAGATTGACCGATGGTCCAGCAGTTTCCATGAGATGGGCTTGCTATCGGGGTGGAAACATAAGGTGGAGGTAAGAGTAGAGGAAGTTTGGTTTTGCAGAGCAAGAACCCACGCAGGTTAGTTTCTTACACCCTTGCTCTCTCTCCTTCCCCCTTCACACACACTGGCCTGTTCCAGAAGGGTCATTTGTCCTTGAGAACGTTGCCGGTGAGCCTTCAAGCTGTCAGGAGGCCTCTTCCCCATCAGCTCCCTCTGGAAGTCTCCGTCTCAGCCTCAGTTGGACTGTTGGGCCTTTTGATTCAGCTTTTTCCCAAAGTGCTGTTTTTTAGACTATTCCTCTTCCTAAGATTTACTGGCCACAGGCCATTGGCGCCTGCCATTTGCAAAGCCTGAAACGAGGATGTGGGTGCAGGTGGTTTATTGGAGCAGGGCCTCAGGAAGGAGGGAAGAAAAGTCACCATGAATGTGTGTGGTTTTAGGTCACTGCTGGTGGTACCTGGACCTTTTGAGAAGTATAGAAAGTCACCCATAAATGTTTGCTTGAGGACAGGAGACCAGAGCATTCATTCTTGGGCTCCTGTTCCCAGCCAGTTGAACGTTGCCTCCGAAGGAGTGGATTATTCTGTCCTGGCAAGGGATGCAGTTGGAAGTGAGGGCCCATGGAACTGTCCACCACACCAGAGCTGGAATCAGAGTTGGGCCAGGAGGAAACCACACAGGGTATGTGAGGCATTTGCTAAACCTATTTCTTCTTCTTTTTTTTAATAAATTTGTTTGTTTATTTATTTATTTATTTATTTTTGGCTGAGTTGTGTCTTTGTTGCTGCGCACGGGCTTTCTCTAGTTGTGGCGAGCGGGGGCTACTCTTCATTGCAGTGTGCAGGCTTCTCATTGCAGTGGCTTCTCTTGTTGCGGAGCACGGGCTCTAGGTACGTGGGCTTCAGTAGTTGTGGCTCGCGGGCCCTAGAGCGCAGGCTAAGTAGCTGTGGCGCACAGGCTTAGTTGCTCCACGGCATGTGGGATCTTCCCAGCCCAGGGCTCGAACCCGTGTCGCCTGCATTGGCAGGCAGATTCTTAACCACTGCGCCACCAGGGAAGCCGGCTAAACCTATTTCTGACCCCAGTCCCAGCCCAGGCTCCCAAAACCTGAGTTCAGCCCCTAATTGCTTTCGGCGATTTGAACAAAAGCATGGGTCAGCTCTTCTCTCAGCCATAATCAGTTGACTGAGATTTTCCTCGAGCCCAAAGGGAAGACAGTCTGAATTCTAAGTAGAGGTGAGCCAGTAAGAGTTTGTGTTTTGGAGGGAAGAGGGTGGGAGTTTGAGTCTAGACCCTCACTCTTCCTTACCTATTCTTGACACTGGACATACATTAAGAAAAATAAATAAATATGAAAATATCTGGAAAATTATGACATTTAAACTATAGTGTGCAGGAAACCTTACTTGGAGCTAAACAAATAAAATAAAATCCAGACTTCAAGAAAGGTAAATAAGGAACTGATTACTTTACTCACAAGTTCCTTCTGTTTACAGGGAGATTAATACTGAAAATTTTAAAAACATCTTAACAGAGAGGTCGGTGCAATTCAAATAAGAAGCTCAGTGTGCTTCAACAGTTTACAGATATTTAGTTCAGGAACAGTCTTGCCAAGGAGCTATTTCTGTTTAAAGTGCGTTCTCTGGGAGTGGCTGCACCATCAGTGGATGAGGAAAACAAGTTCTTTGAAGGAATTTATGAAACACCTCTTTTGTTTTTATTACATTTGTGTTCTTCTTATATTTCTTTCTATTTGCAGTACCCTCAAGTGCTTTAAAAGTTTGGGGACAGTAAATAAAATTGATGGCCGTTTTTTGTCATCTGTCTTCTGAGTCGGGATGTTTTTCTGTGTTCAGAGGTTCATTCCTCAGCCCCCAGGGGACACAGTTAAGAGTGAAATGAGGTGATGCCAGGGCTTCTTGTGCACATTCCACAACCCCAGGCCCCATCTTTCCTCCTCGATAGTAGATGGGCTCAGTCGTGCAGTCCCACCACTCACAGCCTGATGAAATCCATGCTGCTGTTCTGCAGTTATTTTCTTACTCTTTTTCTCTCTAATTTTTCTGTTTTCACCTTTGGATGAAGGTTTTCACCTTTGTTTTCACCTTCCTCGTTTTAGAGTTTAACCAAGAAAGAAGGGTTGGCCTTAGCTTCTTACAAAGTGGAGTGTGGACAAGCAGGGCCCTCCCTTGGCTCCCTTGCACGGGCTCCACATGGGTGACCACGCTGTCGTGGCTACCCCTTCCTGAGCAATTCCTGTCGGCTCCACTGGGCTTAGGTAACTCGCAGGTGCCCTCATTTACTCTACACAGTGACTCTGTATCCATTGCTGTAGCAAAACCACTCCAAAATGTAGCAGCTTCACACAACCACCATTTAATATTGCTTGTGACTCTCGGAGCAGTTGTTCAGCTCTGGGCCTGGCTCAGCTGCCCTTGGCTGACCTCCCTCAGGTGTCTGCAGTGAGCTGGCAGGTCATCTGGAGCCCAGCTATTGTCTGGGCCAGCGGGAGCGATGGAGCTCGGAGGCTCCCATCCTCCAGCAGGCTAGCCCGGGCTCCCGTGGCTTCGGCAAGGGTCCGAGGGAGTGGATAGAAGTTCCAAGGCCTCTTGAGATGAGGATTGGAACAGGCACAGCATCATTTCTGCAGCATTCAGTGGGTCAGAGTAAGTCATAAATTCTACCCAGGTTCAAGGTGGAGAAATAAAGTCTGCCTCGTGGGGGAAGCTGCAAAGTTGAGTTGCATGAGGTGTAGATTCAGGAGGGATGGAGAGCCTATTGGGAGATCTCATCATCCTCACGCTTCATCCAGTGGGGAGAAAGTGGAGCCCGCCATTGCAAGGTTTTGGGAAATCTGGGGTGGAGAGTGAGAATCCAGTGTTTCTAAAGAATCGCCCTACTCCCTTGATGAAAATTCCGTTCTGACAGAGGAAGGAGGAAAGGATTCCATCTGACTCTTTCTTGTGAGAGAGAAAACCACATACAGGGTTGTACTTACTGTTCTGGATTGATTCTCACAGATGTTCAGCACAAGACAGTGCTGGGGAGAGCAGAACCCCCCTCCCCCCAGCTGTATGCAGAAGCTGCGGTAGGCATCACCACCTGCACCATCTCAGGGACACTCACGTGACCCGGTGGAGGTACAATGACCCTCTCCATTTTACAGAGGCAGAAACTTAGCAAGAAGATTGTGATTTGCTCCAAGTCACAAAGCTAGTAAGTGTCAGGTCTGGGACCAGACCCCCCATCTGTCTGATCCTGCCTCGTAAGTAAGGACAGAGCCTGATCCTGACATCAGGGAACTGTCAATCCTGTCAAGAAATAAATGTTGTCCTCCCCTGCCCATACAAAAATAAAGAGATAACAATAAAAGATAGTGTTGGAGGTTGAGCTCACGAGTGTGGTTCATGTGGAAAGGCATCTGGGTGAGCAGGCCTCTCACCTGGGCACTGAACAGAATCATTTGGACTACAGGCTGTCCTCCAAGAGGGACCCTTAGGCCTGAACATTAGAGGTGGATTCCTTATTTCAGGGGTGAGCATGCAATCTAACAAACTAGGACACTTTGGGGACTTAAAGGGAACATTATTAATAATTAGCCCCAGGAATAC
The DNA here is from genome assembly GCF_949987535.1 of Balaenoptera acutorostrata. NCBI lineage: Eukaryota > Metazoa > Chordata > Mammalia > Artiodactyla > Balaenopteridae > Balaenoptera > Balaenoptera acutorostrata. Next base: position 49,078,325 of record NC_080073.1, on the reverse strand, counting down.
AGGCATAAACTGGTGCTGTCCCAGGCAAATGGGATGCACAGTCACCCTACTTATGGCCAAAATACAAGGAAGCCTTGGAGACTCTGCAGGCTCCCTGAAGTGGACACAGGAGCAAGACTCTGGCCTTGGAGCCAAGTGAATTGGGCCCTATTCAAACCCCCTCTCCCCTCTGTCTGACTCTGGGTCTCTGCTGGGTCTGATTCCTGATCTGTATAGCAACCCTAAAGATGCCCACAGTATTCATTATCTACTGTTGTGTAAAAAGTTACCTAAAAACCTAGTAAAACAACAATGAACATTTATTACCCCTCATACTGGGTCAGGAATTCAGGGGTGGTTCTAGCTCGTGGTCTCTCATGAGATTGCAGTCAGGATGTTGGCTAGGGCCCCCATTGTCTGAAGACTTGAGGATCTGCTTCTGAGGTGGCTTCTCACACAGCCAGCAAGTTGGTGGTAGTGGTTGGCCATATGGGCTCCTCCAGCAGGTTGCTTGAGTGTCTTCACAATATGGCGGCTGGCTTCCCCCAGAGGGAACCAGCCAAGAGAGCAAGATCCAGGCCGAAGCTCACCTATTTATGATCTTCTCTCACAAATCACCCAGCATCACTTCTGCCATGTTCTATTCTTTAGAAGCGAGTCACTAAGTTGGGCACATATTCAAGGGGAGGGGAATTAGGCTCCACCTTTGGAAGGGAGGAGTGTCAAATTACTTAAGGACATATTTGAAAACAACTGTACCCATTCAGGATGGATGTTACAGATTTACAAGTTAGGTGCTGTAGATAAAGTGCCTGTAACAGTACCTGGTACTCATTAAAAACAGAAGGAATCTCTTGGCCCTCCAAGGTCCAGCAGCAGCATTCCCAAATGTGGATGGGCAAGGACAGGGTCTGATGTGCAGTAAGCCTGAGCACCTTGGCCAGATATGAATGAACCCAAGTCACCTTTATAATTCAGGGCCTGAGAAAATCAGGTCAGCTCTGAGGCTTCTTCAGATATAGGTCATTCCTCCATGGAGTTTTGGGTGGCCAGAGGATTGCCTCAGTTTGGACTTTCACATGTGTCCTCCTAAAATCCTCTGATGAGCACCCGCAACCCCCCTTGGTGCATGGAGCCATCATGGCTGAGCCTCCTTCCCAACCCGGGGGAGCTGGGCCCCAGAACTGTAGCCCAGAGGCCTATTCCACGGGCTGTCCTCTAGCCCACCCTCCGCTGGGCCCTTTCAAGGACTTTTATTTAATTCGTGTCTCACAACCCTATGAGATAGGTATTTATTTGTACCTGTTTTAATGCTTTTTGTGGCAAGAAATAGAAAACTCAACCCAAATTGGCTTGAGTGAAAAAAGAATTGTTTTTCAAACTGAAAAAACCTAGGCTTGGCCTTGGCCACAGTTATTGTTGGGCCACAGAGCAGTGTCACAGATTCTCTCTCTATTGGTCAGTTTCTCTTTCTTGTTTTGGCCCTGTTCTCGGACAGCCTGTCCCCTCGGGGTGGCAAAGTGGCTGCCAAGCCATGGCGAACAAGGAACCTCATTTCACAAAAGTCCTAGCAGAAGTTTCATTGAGTCTCATTGGTCTAATTAGCTTACACCTAGGTCATGTGGCCCACCTCTTAGGGGAGTGGGAGTGAGGTGGAATGCCACCCAAAGCCCCTGGGCTGAGGGTGGGGAGGAGGTGGCTCCCCAGAGGGAATTTGTGTGTGGTGGGGGGGAGGGAGTGTCATCAGAAACCTGGATGATGCAGGTGGCAAGAAACAGATATCTGCTCCAGTCTCATTACCCCACTTACCAAAGCAGAAATTGGGCTCAGGCAAGTAACTTGGGCAAAAGTCTCCCAGCTGGCAGTTGACGGAGCCCAATCCTCCAGTCCTGCTTATGTTGATGGAGAAAGAGGCTCTCTCCACCCGAGTCCTGACGCCCCAGTGCCCTGTGACCATCTTAAGTGTCCACTTAGAACTCTAAGACATGACCAGTGGCTCTAAAAGTGACTGGGTTCAAACGCTATTGGCTGGAGGTTGTGGCATGGGATGATGGCCCGCTGATGGAGTGGACAGAATTTCTAGTTAGGGAAACCCCTTCTCAGAAACCCCTGAGAGACCTCGGCCCCGTGGACAATGACACTGGGATCTTTTGTCGTCTCCAAGTTCATGTGACTTTTCCTTTCACCTTTTAGTGCTGCCTGGTCATAAGATTTAAAGCCAGAATTCTTTTCCCACGTGTCATTTTTCAGCAGTTAAAGTTTCATCTGCTGAGGAGATGCAGAGCTGGTGCTCACGACACAAGGCCTCCCTCTTCCAGGCCCCCTCATCTAGAAGGTTCGAGCTGAAGGAGCTGCCTGTTGCCTCCAAACGTGGAGGAGGGCAGCGGATTGAGCCACAGACAGAGGAGGAGGAGGGCCTCACATTCAGAAGGCGAGAAACAAGCTCTATCCCCAAACAAGCAGGAAGCTTGAGCTGCGAGGCGAGGTTGTTGGCCCTGGGGAGGGGTCCGGGGGTTGCTTCCACACACCCTCATGAGGTCACTGGAACGGGGCAGGAAATCTGAACCTCGTGCCAAAGAAAATTCTCTTTGCTCTTTATAAAAAGCCTGTTGAGCTTTCCTCACAAGGGTTGGGACTCACGGATGGGCACACTGGCTGCCAGCAAGGGGTCTCCCGGCCATTTCTGAAGGCCTGGGGCCACTCCACTTGCGGTCACACTGCTGTTTCTGTCTGAACTAAGGACGAGCCTTGGATCCTGGAGCCGATGAGACAACATCTGACCTTTTTATTTCTGGTTGGGAAACCCCACACAGACCAGAGTCTGTTTCATGGCTTAAAACGCTGCCTGTGAAACACTTCCCTCCCTGGCAGGAACTCTGCATGGGGTCGCAGGCCTCTCTGCAGCCTGCTCAGCGCCAGCTGTGCCCGGGGCAGGGGGACCACCATCCAGACAGTCACAGGGACGTAGCCTGGGGCAGAGGAAATGCAGGGGTCTTGGGGCCAAGCTGACCTGGGTTTGAATCCCACTTTAGCTGCTTGATAGCTGGACACATTTTGACAAGTTGCCCAGCTTCTCGGAGCCTCATTTTCCTCCCCTGTAAAGTGGGGATTATGAGGCCTACTTATAATGTCAGGATTGAATAAGATGGTACTTCCAGGGCCAGTTATGAAGAAGGCACTCTGTAAATGTTTGTCCATTGCCTCCTCCCCCTTTGGTTCCTCTTTAGCACTTCCTCACCATAGCATCACTAGGAAGTTCATTTTCTAGCCCCATTTTGTAGAATGGGGGATTGGAGGCAACCTGGAGAAAGGTGACATCTAGGTGTCACAGTGACAGCCGGTGGCTGTGAAGGGTTCCCATACAGCAGTGGCAGGGGCCCTGCAGACTTCACAGCATCCCCAGAGGGGGCCACTCAGGTGTCCACTGGCTCAGCAGACCAAGCCCCACTCTCGCTTGTGAGACTGTTCTCCATTGTGGGTCCTCCTCAGGCCCAGTGTTTCTAAGAATCTACATCAGTGTTTTCCAAGTGTGGTCTCCTGACATCAGCATCCACATCATCTGGAACTTGATTAGAAAAGCACATTCACGGGCCCCTCCCCAGATCTACTGAATCTGAAACTCTGAGGGTGAATCCCAGCAGAGTGCATTTTAATATACCTCCAGGTGGCTCCAATGCACAGAAAAGTCTGAGAACTAGTCAGGTTATGGCAGAGCAAAGGAAAAACACACTATCACCATGCACCCTGAGGCCCCTTTGCAGACTGACTTCTGTGAGGCAGTACGGGCTCTGGTTAGACTGCTGACGTGAGTTCTAGCTCTACCACGTGGCTGCTCTGTGACCTTGGACAAGTTACTTCACCCTCCTGGGCCTGCGAATCCTGATCTGCAAAATGGATAAAGTAATACTTATCTTGTAGGGTGGTTGAGAAGCATAAATCAGTTCATCCTCACAAAGTACTTAAAGCAGTGTCTGCCACGTGGTCCAAGTCCAGTACACATTAGCTCTGTCTTAGTTTTCAGGCAGCCCAGCCAGGTTGAGGGTCGTATTCTGGAGGTGGTTTGAAGGCTAAGGATTTGCCAGCAACTGTAGGTGGCCAAGCAAAGAAAACACTTGAAAAGTCCCGCTCTGGAGCCTAATAGCATCAACAAACACTGTGGTGGCAGCTAACGTAGTAACTCATTCAATCCTTATAGAGAAATTGTGGTGTAGGAATTACTATCTGTGCTTCTATGGGGAGGTAACTTAAGGCACCACTTGGTAAGTGGTAGAACTAGGATTTGAACCTAAATCGGTTTGAAAAAAATCATGTGATCACAAGTTGAGAAGTTTCCAGGGTCTCAATTCCTTCCCCTGGGAAGCTCTGTAAAGAGGAAAGCAGCTTTCACTCGCCATTCAGGGGCCCCTGCCTGCAGCCTGGCATGGACAGCGCGGGAGGCATCCTTCCCAAATGGACCAAGAGAAAATGCTGAGGAGCAATAATTAAATGAGTCCATGTTTAAGAGGCACTTGAGTGAATTAAAATCAAGATGTGAGTCATGTAAGTCTGCACAGCCGTCTACGCTGGCATCCTTAATGTTTGGCGGCTGGGATTTTTTGTTTTAAAAGATCCTGAGTTGCTTGGAACTGCCAGTCCCAGGGAAGCAGCTCTGCCCTGCATCGTGCATTAGAGAGGGTGAGAGGTTTCCAAGACCTGGGAGGCCATTCACTCGAAGCCTGAAATGCTCCACTGATGCCAGGTTGTCATCCCTCTACCTGAGGGCCCCGAACAAGGAGGGGAGCTGGATGTTTCTGCAATGGTCTGTTCCCACTACCTCAGTCTTAGTTCCCTAGAATGAAATCCTGAGACAAGACATCATTTCAAAGTAATTTACTAGGATGTGTTCCCAGAAGAAACCATGAGGGGGACAGGGAAGGCGGCCAAGCAAAGGTATGATATCAAAGTCCAGGGGGGTGGGAGGAAGAAGGTGAGTAACTTGGGCACAATCCACAATATAGGTCATACCTCAGAGGGTCCCAGTCAGGGACTAGGGAGCTTGGTTGAGGGTCCCCCCCAAGGGGGTTTGAATTCCCAAGCCCTTCCATCTCTCCATGTTCACAGGCAAAGAGCGTTCCAGCAGCCCAAGGGCCCTCCTCCAACAAAAGACACCCAGATGCCAGTGAAGAGGCCGGTGGGGACCTGGACGGAGCCCCACCAGCACTGTGTCCCCAGCCTCCCTTCCCCCTGCTGTGAGCGAGGTGGTGTGTGTCAGCCTCATCAACTGAAGAGGAACTAAAAACCGGTGTGGGAAGCAAGACAAGTGAAACACTTTAAAAAGGAGAATAGAGAATGAGTGAAACTGTCCTGTGGGGGAGAGACACAGAAAATGCTGCTCCATCACTTACTTCTGCAGGCTCAGAGCCTGGGGAGGAAGAAATAAACCAGTCCGTCATCTCCCCCCACAACCAAGCCCCCTTCAGACACAATCCTAAATTTAGTTCATTCCAACAAGTTCAGAACACACATACCAGGGCTTAGGCAGTCTTATAAACCTGCAGCCCATCCTTTTAAAGAACCAGGAAAAATCATAAATTTTTCATAAACAACTCTAGCAAGTCTGAATATAAAATCTCACCATTAAAATAACCAAAAGCAACTCCTCCTCTTTGTAAGTCATTTTAAACAACTAACCAATTAATTGAAAATGTTGAAACCAAATACAGAGAAAACCAAGTATCATCCTAGAAAACAAAACCTGTCTATTTTGTTCTTGACAATATGAAAAGGACACATAACTTTAGCATTTATTTATGCTGTGCTTAATTCAGTGCTGGTAATTCAGTGCTGGTAATTGTTGTAGTTGTGTATTGACCCTGGAGGTTCTTGGCGTCAGGCTTTTTTTTTGATGTGTGCACAGTCTGAATACCTAAGATACAGCCCATGCTCCCGACTCTGCCCTTTTCTCGTGGGCATTCCCTAAAGTTCGAACCCTCAGCTGGTATATGTTTCTTTGTTAGGTCAGCCGCCAAGGCAATTATTCTGTGTCTGGTATTTAAAAGAAAAGCTTGCTTAGGACAGGGATATGCCTGTGTCCCTCCATGCCTGACACATGAAGTTAGTCTAATAGTATCTGTTGATTAAATTAGTAACAGAGCACAGGCCCTGCACCCACTACAGGGACCTGTTCTCAGGCTTTTAGTACACTAGACAACAGTTCTGGGTTTTCTATATATATTATCATGTCATCTGCACATAATGACAATTTTACCTCTTCCCTACCAATTTGAATCCCTTTTATTTCTTTTTCTTGTCTGAGTGCTGTGGCTAAGACTTCCAATACTATGTTGAAGAGAAGTGGTGAGAGTGGGCATATTTGTCTTGTTCCAGATTTTAGCAGGAAGGCTTTCAGCTTTTCACTGTTGAGTATTATATTGACTGTGGGTTTGTCATAAATAGCTTTTATTATGTTGAGATGTGTTCCCTCTATACCCACTTTCTTAAGGGTTTTTATCATGAATGGATGTTGAATTTTATCAAATGCTTTTTCTGCATCTATTGAGATGATCATGTGGTTTTTGTCTTTTCTTTTGTTGATGTGGTGTATCACATTGATTGATTTGCATACGTTGAACCATCCTTGTGACCCTGGGATGAATCCAGCTTGGTTGTGGTTATGATCTTTTTTATGTGTTGTTGGATTTGGTTTGCTAATATTTTGTTGAGAACTTTTGCATCTATATTCATCAAAGATATTGTCCTGTAATTTTCTTTTTTTGGTAGTGTCTTTGTCTGGTTTTAGTATCAGGGTTGATGGTGGCTTCATAGAATGTAGATAACAGTTCTGAACAAGAGGACTCTCAGCTGGCTCTTGCTGTTTTATGAAGGGTATTTTTGACTATTGTCATAATAGCTTTTGACCCGTGTGTTAACATGATGAACTAAATTTTCCCACTGAAGTCAGCACTGATGGGACTGTCTGGAAATCACTCTGTCAGGTCTTGAATTCCATAAATTAAAGAACTTGTAGGGAATTCTCTGGTGGTCAAGTGGTTAGGACTCCATGCTTTCACTGCCAAGGGTGCAGATTCAATCCCTGGTCGGGCAGCTAAGATCCCACAAGCCATGCGGTACAGCCAAAAAATAAAAATTTAAGAACTGGTAGAGGTTTTTAGTTAATTAAAAGGAAAGGTAAAGCAGTGGTAATAATAATGAGTAACAATAATGAAAGTATGTAATAATAATGAAATAGGACTAATGGCAATGAGGTTGGGGGGAGTGAAGATTCTCTTGTCAGGAGAGACCAATTTTAGCCCTGTGAGTGCGCCTCACCCAAACACTCATCACAGGAGTCTTCCCTCAAACAGCTTGGTCCTTCTCCCTCCTCGCAGGCTGGGAGCATCCCCTGGAGACAGCAAGGACTGTATTATAAAGGTATGTTATCCAATGCAGGACATCGAGGCTGCTTAAAAAATAATTAAACGAGGGCGTGAACAAAGGAATGTAAGACGTAACAGAAAACATACGTGTCTCATGCATAAGAATTATTCTACAGAAGCTGTTTCCCATTTGAGACAAAATAAGAAACACTTGTTGAGTGGATGGATGGGCTTCCTCCAGGGCCGCAGGGGGTGGGCACCCGTGTGGGAGCTGGTCTTGGTCTCTGTAGACATCATCTCTCTGGGTCACTGCCCTGGGGGCATGGTGGGCAGGGCTCCAGTCTGAGGACCTGTAGGCAGGAAGGGCCATAATAAAAGATATTCTGTCCTCACCATGGTTTGAACCCCAGGGAAAGCACTTTTTTCCCTTCTGTCTGGGTCTCCATCTCTTAACCTCCAAAATGGCTAGCCCTTGGGGCCAGGGTTTCAAAGGCTGGTATAGAAAGTTTGCCTCAGATTCAAAATCCAGATTTCCTGACCCTGCTTCTGCTCTAAAGCATCCCACTCTTGAGAGTGGGCTCAGCAATCTGCATCTTTTTTTTTCTTTTAATTTATTTATTTATTTTTGGCTGCGTTGGGTCTTCGTTGCTGCGTGCAGGCTTTCTCTAGTTGCAGTGAGTGAGGGCTACTCCTCATTGCAGTGAGCAGGGCTCTCATTGCAGTGGCTTCTCTTGTTGCAGAGCACGGGCTCTAGGCTCGCGGGCGCAGTAGTTGTGACTTGCAGGCTCTAGAGCACAGGCTCAGTAGTTGTGGCGCACAGGCTTCATTGCTCCACGGCATGTGGGATCTTCCCGGACCAGGGCTCGAACCCATGTCCCCTGCATTGGCGGGTGGATTCTTAACCACTGTGCCACCAGGGAAGCCCCAGCAATCTGCATCTTTAACAAGGATTTTAATGTAACCTAACTTCTGAGGGTTCTTAGTTTGGGTGCGTGTTGGAAGCACCCAGGGAGCTTTCAGCAAATGCTGGCCCATGCTGTGTGCTTTGATTCAGTGGGGCTTCCACGGGGGGCTTTTTTACAAAGCTTTCCGCAAAATCATCACAGTCTGTCTAGCACCATTTTACAAATAGCAGAGAAGTGCCCCCTCTGGTGGGCCACAGCCTCTTGCCAGGGTACAGGGCTTGGGGAGAGCAGCATGGGGTGGGTTTCAGCCCCTTCCCCACCTCAGCCAGGTCTCTTGTGCAGTGAACAGCGTGCACAGCTGTGCATGGTATCTCTGGCTCCCAGGTGGTTCCAGTGCACACCCCAGTTAGGAAGCAGTGACAAGTGTGGCTGTTAATAACCTTTGAAGGCTTTTGGGCAGAAGTAGACAGAGTAGTGTGTTCAGATTCACCTGGGGCAGCTTGTAGACCAGACTGGGGACAGCTGAGAACAGGGCATCCACAGAGAAGCTGTTTTACACTGGCCTAGGTGGGAGGAGATTGGAGCTGATCTGTTGTGGCACCAAGGAAAGAGAAAGGATAGTCCTGAGCTGTGTATAGAAGTCGTAAAGTGGATGTGCCAACCCAGGGGGAGAGATTAGTAAGCAGATGCCCCCTGAAACAGGACTGCGTGAGCCCACAGAGCACTCCAGGGTGCTGCGCTGGGGAAGGGTCCTCTCTCAGACCCTGTCTCTTCATCTGTGGCCAAGGGAAGTTCAATGTCCCTGGAACAACTCTCAACCAAGGAGAGGCAGGTGTTGGCGGAGAGGTGACCCAGCTTTCTCATCCCCACTCCTTCAGGGAGCACCTAAGGTCACCTCCCAAACTACTCGAACCCCAGTCTTTGTCCCAGAGTCTGCTTTGGTGGGGATCCAGACAATGGGGCATGTTAATGGGTGGATCTCCAGCTCCAGAAAAGTGTGTCCTCACTAAGACAGGAGCCCTCAAATGCATCGGCTGTGTATATCTTTTTCTGGAGGGCAGAGAGCACAGGAAGTTGGTCTCCATGGGTCAACATCATATGTTTCCTGAGTGGGTGGGTCAGTGATGTGGAGCAGGGCTTCTCAAATGGTCATGTGCACAGAGGTTACCTGGAGATCTGCTTAATATACAGATTCTAACTCAGCAGGTCTGTGTGGGACCTGAGAATCTGCATTTCTAACAAGCTCCCACGTGATGCTGATGCTGCTGGTCCAAGGACCACACTGAGTAGCAAGGCCCTTAGCAGCAAGGTTCTTCACAAATGAGTTCTAAGGCTGCGGGGGTACAAGTGGGCTGGTAGGTGGGATGGAACTCTTCACTGTAAGTACGTTTCTAATATCAAGATTCCTGGCCAGGCTTTTAATAAGTACTCCTCATACACTTGACTCCTACAAAACCTTTTCATCCAAACACCACTCATAAATTGTTTTTATGCCATGATGTTAAACTCTTTCTGATCATTTCAGGAGAGGTCGCCACCTTGTAGAGTTTTCATCCAGCCTGTAGGGCAAAGGAAAAAATGATAGAAAATCAAAATAATTTGATTCATGAGATGGAATTCAACTTTGAATTCTACTATGTTGAGCAAGAATTTGCAGGCTCTAGGAAATACTTTTTTTTTAAATCTAAAAATAGAAACCACTTTTTAAAAATCTAAGAATAGGGATATCCCTGGTGGTGCAGTGGTTAAGAATCCACCTGCCAATGCAGGGGACATGGGTTCGATCCCTGGTCCGGGAAGATCCCACAAGCTGCAGTACAGCTAAGCCCACGTGCCACAACTACTGAAGCCTGTGCTCTAGAGCCCGTGTGCCACAACTACTGAAGCCCACACACCTAGAGCCCATGCTCTGCAACAAGAGAAGCCACCGCAATGAGAAGCCCACGCGCCACAACGAGGAGTGGCCCTCTGCTGGCCGCAACTAGAGAAAGCCCGCGCGCTGCAATGAAGACCCAATGCAGCCAAAAATAAATAAATACATTAATTAATTAATAGTAAAAAAAAAATCTAAGAATAAGTCATTTGCCTCTGTGTAACAGGAGGAAAAACTTGCTGGATGAAAATCAAATACTTTGATTACTTCTTAAACCTCAGAAGACACAACTTACTGGTCTTTTCACTTTGGGCTTTTCAGTTAGAGCTGGTGGATTGATTGATTGATTGATTGTAACATCTTTATTGGAGTATAATTGCTTTACAATGGTGTGTTACTTTCTGCTATATAACAAACTGAATCAGTTATACATAAACATATATCCCCATATCTCCTCCCTCTTGCGTCTCCCTCGCACCCTCCCTATCCCACCCCTCTAGGTGTACACAAAGTACTGAGCTGATCTCCTTGTGCTATCCAGCTGCTTCCCACTAGCTATCTGTTTTACATTTGGTAGTGTATATAAGTCCATGCCACTCTCTCACTTTGTCCCAGCTTACCCTTCCCCCTCCCCGTGTCCTCAAGTCCATTCTCTACGTCTGCGTCGTTATTCCTGTCCTGCCCCTAGGTTCTTCAGAATCTTTTTTTTTTTTGATTCCATATATATGTGTTAGCATATGGTATTTGTTTTTCTCCTTCTGACTTACTTCACTCTGTATGACAGTCTCTAGGTCCATCCACCTCACTACAAATAACTCAATTTCGTTCCTTTTTATGGCTGAGTAATATTCCATTGTATATATGTGCCACATCTTCTTTATCCATTCATCTGTCGATGGACATTTAGGTTGCTTCCATGTCCTGGCTATTGTAAATAGAGCTGCAGTGAACATTGTGGTACATGACTCTTTTTGAATTATGGTTTTCTCAGGGTATATGCCCAGTAGTGGGATTGCTGGGTCATATGGTAGTTCTATTTTTAGTTTTTTAAGGAACCTCCATACTGTTCTCCATAGTGGCTGTATCAATTTACATTCCCACCAGCAGTACAAGAGGGTTCCCTTTTCTCCACACCCTCTCCAGCATTTATTGTTTGCAGATTTTTTGATGATGGCCATTCTGACTGGTGTGAGGTTATACCTCATTGTGGTTTTGATTTGCATTTCTCTAATGATTAGTGATGTTGAGCATCCTTTCATGTGTTTATTGGCAATCTGTATATCTTCTTTGGAGAAATGTCTGTTTAGATCTTCTGCCCATTTTTGGATTGGGTTGTTTGTTTTTTTGATATTGAGCTGCATGAGCGCCTGCATATTTTGGAGATTAATCCTTTGTCAGTTGCTTCGTTTGCAAATATTTTCCCCCAATCTGAGGGTTGTCTTTTTGTCTTGTTTATGGTTTCCTTTGCTGTGCAAAACCTTTTAAGTTTCATTAGGTCCCATTTGTTATTTTTGTTTTTATTTCCATTTCTCTAGGAGGTGGGTCAAAAAGGTTCTTGCTGTGATGTATGTCATAGAGTGTTCTGCCTATGAACTCTGTTCCTCTAAGAGTTTTATAGTGTCTGGCCTTACATTTAGGTCTTTAATCCATTTTGAGTTTATTTTTGTGTATGGTGTTAGGGACTGTTCTAATTTCATTCTTTTACATGTAGCTGTCCAGTTTTCCCAGCACCACTTATTGAAGAGGCTGTCTTTTCTCCATTGTGTATTCTTGCCTCCTTTATCAAAGATAAGGTGACCATATGTGCGTGGGTTTATCTCTGGGCCTTCTATCCTGTTCCATTGATCTATATTTCTGTTTTTGTGCCAGTACCATACTGTCTTGATTACTGTAGCTTTGTAGTATAGTCTGAAGTCAGGGAGCCAGGTTCCTCCAGCTCCATTTTTCTTTCTCAAGATTGCTTTGGCTATTCGGGGTCTTTTGTGTTTCCATACAAATTGTGAAATTTTTTGTTCTAGTTCTGTGAAAAATGCCATTGGTAGTTTGATAGTGATTGCACTGAATCTGTAGATTGCTTTGGGTAGTATAGTCATTTTCACAATGTTGATTCTTCCAATCCAAGAACATGGTATATCTCTCCATCTGTTTGTATCATCTTTAATTTCTTTCATCAGTGTCTTACAGTTTTCCGCAAACACGTCTTTTGTCTCCTTAGGTAGGTTTATTCCTAGATATTTTATTCTTTTTGTTGCAATGGTAAATGGGAGTGCTTCCTTAATTTCTCTTTCAGATTTTTCATCATTAGTGTATAAGAATGCAAGAGATTTCTGTGCCTTAATTTTGTATCCTGCTACTCTAACAAATTCATTGATTAGCTCTAGTAGTTTTCTGGTGGCATCTTTAGGATTCTCTATGTCTAGTATCGTGTCATCTGCAAACAGTGACAGTTTTACTTCTTCTTTTCCAATTTGGATTCCTTTTATTTCTTTTTCTTCTCTGATTGCTGTGGCTAAAACTTCCAAAACTATGTTGAGTAATAGTGGTGAGAGTGGGTAACCTTGTCTTGTTCCTGATCTTAGTGGAAATGGTTTCAGTTTTTCACCATTGAAAACGATGTTGGCTGTGGGTTTGTCATATATGGCCTTTATTATGTTGAGGTAAGTTCCCTCTGTGCCTACTCTCTGGAGAGTTTTTATCATAAATAAGTGTTGAATTTTGTCAAAGCTTTTTCTGCATCTATTGAGATGATCATATGGTTTTTCTCCTTCAATTTGTTAATATAGTTTGTCACATTGATTGATTTGCGTATATTGGGGAATCCTTGCATTCCTGGGATAAATCCCACTTGATCATGGTGTATGACCCTTTAAATGTGCTGTTGGATTCTGTTTGCTAGTATTTTGTTGAGGATTTTTGCATCTATGTTCATCAGTGATATTGGCCTGTAGTTTTCTTTCTTTGTGACATCTTTGTCTGGTTTTGGTATCAGGGTGATGGTGGCCTTGTAGAATGAGTTTGGGAGTGTTCCTTCCTCTGCTATATTTTGGAAGAGTTTGAGAAGGATAGGTGTTTGCTCTTCTCTAAATGTTTGATAGAATTCGCCTGTGAAGCCATCTGGTCCTGGGCTTTTGTTTGTTGGAAGATTTTTAATCACAGTCTCAATTTCAGTGCTTGTGATTGGTCTGTTTATATTTTCTATTTCTTCCTGGTTCAGTCTCAGAAGGTTGTGCATTTCTAAGAATTTGTCCATTTCTTCCAGGTTGTCCATTTTATTGGCATAGAGTTGCTTGTAGTAATCTCTCATGATCCTTTGTATTTCTGCAGTGTCAGTTGTTGCTTCTCGTTTTTCATTTCTAATTCTATTGATTTGAGTCTTCTCCCTTTTCTTCTTGATGAGTCTGGCTAATGGTTTATCAATTTTGTTTATCTTCTCAAAGAACCAGCTTTTAGTTTTATTGATCTTAGCTATTGTTTCCTTCATTTCTTTTTCATTTATTTCTGATCTGATCTTTATGATTTCTTTCCTTCTGCTAACTTTGGGGGTTTTTTGTTCTTCTTCCTCTGATTGCTTTAGGTGTGAGGTTAGGATGTTTATTTGAGATGTTTCTTGTTTCTTGAGGTAGGATTGTATTGCCATAAACTTCCCTCTTAGAACTGCTTTTGCTGCATCCCATAGGTTTTGGCTCATCATGTTTTCCTTGTCATTTCTTTCTAGGTATTTTTTGATTTTCTCAGTGACCTCTTGATTGTTTAGTAGTGTATTGTTTAACCTCCATGTGTTTGTATTTTTTACAGATTTTTTCCTGTAATTATATCTAGTCTCATAGTGTTGTAGTCGGAAAAGATACTTGATATGATTTCCATTTTCTTAAATTTACCAAGGCTTGATTTGTGACCCAAGATATGATCTATCCAGAGAATGTTCCATGAGCACTTGAGAAGAAAGTGTATTCTGTTGTTTTTGGATAGAATGTCCTATAAATATCAATTAAATCCATCTTGTTTAATGTATCACTTAAAGCTTGTGTTTCCTTATTTATTTTCATTTTGGATTATCTGCCCATTTGTGAAAGTGGGGTGTTAAAGTCCCCTACTTTTATTGTGTTACTGTCGATTTCCCCTTTTATGGCTGTTAGCTTTTGCCTTAAGTATTGAGGTGCTCCTATGTTGGGAGCATAAATATTTACAATTGTTATATCTTCTTCTTGGATTGGTTCCTTGATCATTATGTAGTCTCTTGTCTCCTTCTTTGTCTCTTGTAATAGTCTTTATTTTAAAGTCTATTTTGTCTGATATGAGAATTGCTACTCCAGCTTTCTTTTGATTTCCATTTGCATGGAACAACTTTTTCCATCCCCTCACTTTCAGTCTGTATGTGTCCCTAGGTCTGAAGCGGGTCTCTTGTAGACAGCATATATATAGGTCTTATTTTTGTATCCATTCAGCAAGTCTTTGTCTTTTGGTTGGAGCATTTAATCCATTTAAATTTAAGGTAGTCATCAATATGTATGTTCCTATTACCATTTTCTTAATTGTTTTGGGTTTGTTATTGTAGGTCTTTTCCTTCTCTTGTGTTTCCTGCCTAGAGAAGTTCCTTTAGGATTTTTTGTAGAGCTGGTTTGGTGGTGCTGAAGTCTCTTAGCTTTTGCTTGTCTGTAAAGGTTTTAATTTCTCTGTCGAATCTGAATGAGATCCTTGCTGGGTAGAGTAATCTTGGTTGCAGGTTTTTCTCTTTCATCACTTTAAATATGTCCTGCCACTCCCTTCTGGCTTGCAGAGTTTCTGCTGAAAGATCAGCTGTTAACCTTATGGGGATTCCCTTGTATGTTATTTGTTGCTTTTCCCTTGCTGCTTTTAATATTTTTTCTTTGTATTTAATTTTTGATAGTTTGATTAATATGTGTCTTGGTGTGTTTCTTCTTGGATTTATCCTGTATGGGACTCTCTGTGCTTCCTGGACTTGATTGACTATTTCCTTTCCCATATTAGGGAAGTTTTCAACTATAATCTCTTCAAATATTTTATCAGTCCCTTTCTTTTTCTCTTCTTCTTCTGGGATCCCTATAATTCCAATGTTGGTGCATTTAATGTTGTCCCAGAGGTCTCTGAGACTGTCCTCAATTCTTTCCATTCTCTTTTCTTTATTCTGCTCTGCAGTAGTTATTTCCACTATTTTATTTTCCAGGTCACTTATGCGTTCTTCTGCCTCAGTTATTCTGCTACTGATTCCTTCTAGAGAATTTGTAATTTCATTTATTGTGTTGTTCATGATTGTTTGTTTGCTCTTTAGTTCTTCTGGGTTCTTGTTAAACGTTTCTTGTATTTTCTCCATTCTATTTCCAAGATTTTGGACCATCTTTACTATCATTAATCTGAATTCTTTTTCAGGTAGAATGCCTATTTCCCCTTCATTTGTTTGGTCTGGTGGGTTTTTACCTTGCTCCTTCATCTGCTGTGTATTTTTCTGTCTTCTCATTTTGCTTAACTTACTGTGTTTGGGGTCTCCTTTCTGCAGGCTGCAGGTTCGTAATTCCCACCGTTTTTGGTGTCTGCCCCCAGTAGGTAAGGTTGGTTCAGTGGGTTGTGTAGGCTTCCTGGTGGAGGGGACTGGTGCCTGTGTTCTGGTGGATGAGGCTGGATCTTGTCTTTCTGGTGGGCAGGATCACGTCTGGTGGTGTGTTTTGGGGTGTCTGTGAACTTATTATGATTTTAGGCAGTCTCTCTGCTATGGGTGGGGTTGTGTTCTTGTCTTGCTAGTTGTTTGGCATAGGGTGTCCAGCCCTGTAGCTTGCTGGTCATTGAGTGGAGCTGGGTCTTAGCGTTGAGATGGAGATCTCTGAAAGAGCTTTCACCGTTTCATATTATGTGGGGTCAGGAGGTCTCTGGTGGACCTATGTCCTGAGCTCGGCTCTCCCACCTCAGAGGCACGGGCCTGACCACCCGGCTGGAGCACCAAGACTCTGTCAGCCACCCAGGTGGTCTTGCTAAAGCCGGGCCGCCTGCAGCAGCCTGACCAATGGAGTATTCAAATTGGAAATGTTGCCTTAGCACTGGGTGCTAGAGGAGATCTCCATCGCTCCATACCAGAAATAAAGTATGGACAGCTCCAGCCTGAGAGGCTTGTCTGCTCACCTGCTGGGGTGGATGGGGGCTGGGATGGTGGGTTTATTTTTATTTATTTGTTTGTTTAGATTCTTAAGTTTGTTTTCCTGCCATCCCGAAGGGGGCAGTCATCAGCATTTGGGGAAGTGTTTTGATTTGTCTTCATCTTGGGAAAATACAAAGATTAGGGGTTGATGTAATGCACAGGAGGGGCATGTTACAGGAATAAGCTTATTCAAGTCATTTCTGATTTGTGTTGGTTTTTTTAAATGCAATATTATTTTTACTCATTTTAAAGCATCCTTAGCGCCAAGAGGACTGTTTGGGAGGAGCCTCCCTTGTCTCCACTTTGATAAGAAAATTGCTCCTCCTGGGACAGCTGACTTCCTACTGCCTGTGATGGGTACAGGGTTGTTCAAAGTGCACTCTCCAAATTCAGCACTCCTTAGCTTCGGAGGAGATTTTGGCTTTAACAGTTATGTGGTTCATCTGTCTCAAACATTTGTTTTGACTCTAGCTCCTGCTTGCTTTACTTTTTTAAGCTTGGAAAGAACAAACCCAGAATAGTCTGGGCCTTCACTTCCAAATGGGGGTTTAGACAAAAGTTTAAAAAGGCACTTGCTTTGTAGCACTTGCCTTGGAACCCCCACGTATGCCGGTAATCACCTCTATTCCCTCAGACTGCTGGTTGCCAGCCCCTATCCGGCAGGGCCTGTAACCCGCTGCCCCAGCCTTGCCAGGCCATCAGCCACGATTGGCATCTGTCCTGGCATCCCTTGTGCTCCAGGTTCCTTAAAGACCGTGCGCTTCATTCTTTGGGTTTATGCTGCCCACCTGCTCAGGCTCAGTTTCTGTGGGTTCTTTGGGGGATGGGGAAGAGGGGACCTTGTCTGTGCCTTGTTTGGGGTTCCTCGCCTCAGGCCCCCTCTGGTCCATTCTTAACATTGGCAGCTGGGAAATCCTGGGCAAGTGCTATAACTTCTCTGTGTTCCAGTTTCCTCCTTGTAAAATGGGCATAAAAAGAGGAGCTACCTGGCATGTAACAAGCTATTACTGAGTAGGGGCCATCTGTGGACTCCGTCTTTACAACCATCCACACTGGCAGGCCAGCCCCAGTCCTATAAGGCAGGTGTTATGGCTTCATTTTTCAGGTGAGAAAATGGAGGCTTGTAGAAAGGCCAGCCTGTTTGTCTGACGACCCATAGCTGTTACATATCCGAGCAAATCAATTGGGACACCGATGCCAAAGCTTGTGCACTTTCTATGCTGCAAGCCCGTGTGCTTTTCTGCATGCTGAGGAATTCCATGGGCCCTGTCCCAAAGGATTCCTCTCTAGGAATAGCACTGTTTTTTCTGGTGAGGCTCAGGCTGACTCATCCTTGAGTGGGGCCAATAAAGTATTTCCGGGGAATAAACTCTTTCTATTAACTCACTGAGCCAGGTTATTGAGAACCCCTGCTCACCTTTGACTCCTCAGTTAATTAGAGAATTTGGGATCAAGTGCTTCCAAAATTTACCTGAATTCTCTATTAACTGAGTTAACACAGAGCTTATCAGGTCACAGGGGTCACACCTCACGTGGCTGGAAGAAAGGAAGGGGTCCTTAGATGAATACCAAGCTTCAGTCTGACATAGAACATGAAGGGTCATCTTAGTTTGACAAACACAGGAGGAAGTAGCAAACGGGAAGGTAAACCTCACACTCTCCCTGGAGCCCAGCATTAAGCCCTGACCAGATTTGCGGATTTGCTGCTCCCACAGGGCACTGCGTTGGTGGTCAGAGAAAGTGTGGCTCCAGAATAAAATCGAATGCTGTGTGATTGGGAGGAAGGAGCCTGAAGGCCAAGGAGGCTCACTAACTTCATGATCGGATTTCTTCCTGCCAGCCACACTGCATACTACAAGCAGGGCTAGAGCTTGGCTCCGCTGGCCAAGCTCCCAGGGCCAGGACAGCTGAGGTATGTCTGGAAAAGAGAGGGCCTTTGCCAAGGCAAGCATCTCCCATGCCAGGCAGACCAGCAAGTAAGCTGCCTCTTGAAGTCCCTTCATCTGAATCCCCGAGGAGCCAAGGCTTGTTGAAGTACTAAGTGCAAACTCAGGAGCTACTGAGTGCCCGGTACTGAGAATATAGAGACGAACGTGCAGAAACCAAGTAGGCTTTCATCTTGTGTTCTAAAAAAAATGTTAATTGATGTTTTTCTGATCCTGAGAGTAATGTGTCTTAATAAAAAAAAAAAATTTAGAAAATTTAAGCTGAATCACTCAATCTCTGGGGAGAAACCTTGATAGCATTTTATGGAATTGGATGTGTCTGCTAGCCAAGGAAAAGTGGGACTGGGAAAAAGGCCAGTTTTGTGAATCTTCTTAAAATAGGGTCCAGAATTTCATATTAAAATTTTTTCTTTAAGTTTTGATTGGGACTTTACTTGAAAAATGAAACTAAAGATTATGAATATAAGTTTATGTTATTCTACACTTAACAGCTCTTGTAATATTGTAATTATAATGGTCAAGGATACTTAGACTCAAGGCAAAAGTTCATTTGCTTTATTAGCATCTTTAAAATAGCAGTGCATTAATTTCTGAAATGAAATAAGTAACTGAGTGCTGGGTAGGCAGCTTTTGGACGTGAATATTCCTATTATAAGGTAACATTCTTTGCTTCATATTTTGCCTTTTTTTTGTTTTTAGGACAATCACAGAAAGGTCGTTTTTATGATGGTACATTTTTCCCAAACGCTTCTCTTGATCTTTTAAATTTAAAGCCTTATCTTCTCAAGCATCTTAAAGTGTTATCATCCAAGGATAATTTTGACTTCTTCAACAGTTAACTGATCTAACTCTGCCAGATCCAGACTTAATCAGAGGCTTTGAGTGGTTTGAGCAGTTTCTGAGCATCACTTTCATTGATTTCATGAAAGCCTGCACCTTTGCAACAGGTTTTAGTAGATTTGCACTGCATCTGAGTTGGATAATCAGATTCTACACTGTCTGGCAATCAGGGACAAAGGGTAGACAGTCTATTCACTGGTCCACATTCCCTATCAGCTGAGAGCTGGTAATCATTAGTCTTGCAACAGTGCTAAAGGTAAGTTCTCCAAGCTAAAGTCAATGTAAGCAAGGATTGAGGCACAGAAGGAATCAGAGCCAAGGAGAAGCCTTGTCCCTAGAAGCTCTCCCATGTACCTCCTGGTGGGGTACCATGTGCCTGGCGGAGGTACAAAGCACCCTCCCCCCACTAGATCACTATTCCTGATGCTGTCTAAAGCCAGGGCGCAGCTAGTTTAGCCACATCACCCCAACATTCATTTTTTAAAGGTTCCTTGAGACTTCTTTGACTACAGGATGCCTGCCTGACTATGGGGAGTGGGGGTGGAGGTGGGCGGGGGTGGTACCTAGCTCGATAGTGACCCTGTTTTTTAAGGTTATGCCCCAGGCAGGATCTAAAACCAGAGCATAGGGGGTGCTGATACTGCTTTGAGATTAAGTGCTCCCCTGATGGGGGCAGCTATGCTGACTTTATAACCAGTAGTTAGAAAGTTTTTCCTTTGGTTAGTATGGATTTGAACAACATTCGTTAGCATGTGAGGGTTCCCCTTCCATTGCCTCTCCCCACCTGGGAACAAATGCCCAGTACTTAACAGAAGCTCTCAGTGCCAGCAGCCTCATCTATAAAGAGTATTGTCTGAGGTCAGGTTCACCGGAGAAGAACCTGAGATGGGGATTCCTGGGCAAATGATTTACTGCAGAAATGCTCTTGGGGGGCTTCCCTGGTGGCGCAGTGGTTGAGAATCTGCCTGCCAATGCAGGGGACACGGGTTCGAGCCCTGGTCTGGGAGGATCCCACATGCCGCGGAGCAACTGGGCCCGTGAGCCACAACTGCTGAGCCTGCGCGTCTGGAGCCTGTGCTCCGCAACAAGAGAGGCCGCGATGGTGAGAGGCCCGCGCACCGCGATGAAGAGTGGTCCCCACTTGCCACGGCTAGGGAAGGCCCTCGCACGGAAACGAGGACCCAACACAGCCATAAATAAATAAATAAATAAATAAACGTGAATTTCTAAAAAAAAAAAAAAAAAAAAAAGAAATGCTCTTGGGAGAAAAAGAGTGAAGGGAACAGAATGGGGCAGAGGACAGAGGCAAACAGGGATGTGCTCTCAGCCTAATCCCACGGGGGCTCTGGAACATAAGTTGCACAGCACAGCTGGTCTCACCTTGAGGCAAAGGGGCAGCCTTTTGCACCCATGTCAATCATAGGCTGCAGAGGAAGGGTGTTATAACCTCCCAGGCAAAGCAGCTCCCATTCAGCCAGGGACTGGAAGTCATCTAGTAAAGGGGTTCTGGGTGCAGCACTTGTGCTGTCCACACCAGCAGTCACAGTGTTTGCTGAAGCCCATGCTCTGGGGGCCTCTTTGCCTCATAGCTGCAGTGAAGAGTGGAAAACGGAATTAAAGCCTTTCAGTCAAGGGGACTTACATAGCCATGGGAGGGCTGTTCTGGTGCTGACAGGCGCAGAAGGGTGATCCATGACATTCCTTCCTGTCGCAGCGTCCAGGAGCGCGTGAGTCATGACCGTACACTGAGCGCTCTCATTCCTACAGAAGTCTTTGGTTTTCACTCTTTTTGCTTGTCCCCCACCCCAAGATCCAACCGGAATTCTGTCATTTCTGTTAGACTGAGTAGGGTGGAAGAGAGATGTGGAATAATGCAATAAATGCTGGTTTAAATGTTATTTCCTCGCATTTTGGAATTAACAAAAATAAGGTAGTTCAGCAGTTCTCAGGCAATCAAAAGCAGTCTTAGATCAAAGCTGAGTAAACGGAGGTCCCCTCAAGTTCCAGAGTAAATTTTTAAAGCCTCAATGAGTCCTTCACATCCATGTAAAACCTGAAGAAGTCTTCGGGGTGATAAATCTTTGAGAATGGATAGACCTTTGACTTAAATAGAAAACCTCTCTCCTGGTTTGAAAGGGATTTCCAGTGAGATATTGAGCTTCGGAACTGGGTTGAGTAATATAATTTATGTATATCCTGGGATGCTCTTGAGAGTAATTACACCAGGACGACAGACTTAAACCAAGACTGTCCCAGGGAGTTAAGGTCACCTAGGCTTGAGCTCGCTGCCTCTAATGCCCACAGGCCAGTTAGCTAGGATTTAGCATAGCTTGTACTTGGGGCAATTGTGGACATTGCTTCTTGGGTGAGGAATTATAAGGAAGAGGATGGTGACAAGAGGCCACCAACAGTGAATCATTAGGACCAATCTTTGGGCCATGCAGTTCGTGAGACAGCATTTGAGAAATTATTCACTGGTTTTCCTTATTGAGATTGCCGCTGCATGTTCTCCAGATTCCAAGAGCAGCCCCTCACACTGCCCTGTAAATGTCTATTTCTCTGCTGGAAGATGTCCCCCTTCTAAGCTGTGAGCTCTTCAAGGACAGGGACTAATGTCATTCAGACCTGTGTCCTCAGTGCTGATCGTGGGAGGTGATGTGATGACTCAGCCACTCAGTGGATGCTCAGGGTCCGTTCCAAATCCTGTGCCATGCCCATATTAGATATGCAAACTTACCTACCACCCACGAGTGTTTGGGGCAAGATGGGTGAAGGAAACCTTGGAGGAAGGGCTGAGGAAAGGTGTTCTTGACAGTGGGAACAACTAGGCAAAAGTGTGGAAAGTGTGGAAATGAGACCAAGAAAAGGATGTTTGTAGAATAGTGACGTATGTGCTCAGAGAGGTAGGGGCCAAATGTATGCCAGTGTTAAGATTTTGAGCTTTATTATGTTCATAATGGAGAGAGGCATTTTAAGAAGATTGCTCAAGCAGCCTGTAGAATGGACCAAAAAAAGGCAAACTCATAGCAGTGGCTCCCAAAGCATTGCACAGTGGAACACTTACTGTATCACCTACCATGTATTGAAAATGCTTATCTCAGGTCCCACAATCTCAGGGTGTACTCAGGGTCTAAGACCACTGGGGCATGGCCTGGGAATCTGTATTTTTTTAAGGCGCTCCCAAACCAATTTTAATGCAGGAGGTCCCAAGCCCACATGAGGGATGCTGACCAAGGTCACGGAGAACCGTTAGAAAACTTAACAGTCACTGAGATCAGTTATCCCCATTGGATATCTAGATTGGATGCTGAAAGATAAGCTACAGTTTCCTTTTATATTTATATATCTCCTATTTTTTATTTCCTTGTATTTCCGGTTGTTTGTGTTGCTGTTGCTTTGTTGCTATTTTCTAAATAAAGTTTTATTGATGTTTAAAAAACAGACAGAAGTACACAAATCATTAGGTGCCCAGCTCAGTGAGTTTTCACAGTGATCACACCTGAGAACATCCCCAGCACCCCAAGAACTCCCTTCCACTTGCCACCCGCCAATTATTATCTTGACTTCTAATCCCACAGATGAGTTATTTATTTTTTGTCATTTCTACTTTTTGTGTTTGATAATGTTCATAATATATTAGTGTAATAGTATATGTGTATAACATATAACTAAGTAGGTATGTTGTGGTAAGTGCTCACATTTTTTTTTTTCTGATTAGACACACAACTTAAACTTTTTTTATTTCACCCATTTACCTGGAAGTGTGGGTCTGGGCTGAGGCGCAGGTCCTGGAAATTGGAGGAGGGAGCATGGGTGACATTTCAGAGCCAGAATCCACACAGGTTGGTTC
Source organism: Balaenoptera acutorostrata (assembly GCF_949987535.1). Taxonomy (NCBI): domain Eukaryota; kingdom Metazoa; phylum Chordata; class Mammalia; order Artiodactyla; family Balaenopteridae; genus Balaenoptera; species Balaenoptera acutorostrata. The sequence goes on along the minus strand of NC_080073.1, from coordinate 49,055,429 downwards.
CTTTTGGCTGCCATTGCTTGTTGCAGAGTTGCCAAGGCCCTCGAGAAGATCAGGGCCTTGGTAGGGGAAGGAGATAGGTTTTAGAGTCAGCCCAGAATGACCTTGAGGAAGTCACATGACCTCATTGAACTCCAGCACTCCAGCTTCTAGACATTCAGCCAGTGCTAGTTCTGTTCTGTGCCTTCTCCTTTTCCCAAATCTGCAAACATTCTGTCTCCCCTCAGAAGTCTTGATTTGGCCTCAGTGACTCGGAGAGGCCCTGTGGGTTATGAAGAGCCTCCTGCTTTCCTTTGACTTTGGTTGTAAACCATGTGTGCAGGTGGAAAGATGGCAGCTCCCTGCGGCCCCTTTCCTGGTTTTGTCATGCCTGGCTGTAGAGTCCAGCCCAGGCCAGCTATGCTGGGAGCCCTCTCCTTGCCCTTGCATCCACCCCCACCCTGGGAAGGCTTGCTGAGGGTGTAGCTCAGCCCTCATTGCTTCATGCTGTAAAGAATCCCTGTGTTTTCCTTGGTGCGATTTTCTTAGCGTTTATTTTTCCTCAACTAGTAAGGTTTCGAAAGGCAAGATTAGGGTGTGAGCCAGAAAGGCAACTTGGATGCCTTTTAATGCAAACCTAAGGAGGCATCCAGCTCACGTGTGGGCTGTCCCGTTTCACCAGGAGAGCACTGGGGTTCAGAGCCAAAGGGTTGATTAAGAATGAAGAGTGTTCTTACTAATAAGAACCTGCTGTATAAAAAAAACAAGTAAAATAAAATCCAAAAAAAATAATAATAATTGCTTTTTTAAAAAATCACATTTTTAACTCTTTTTATCCCTACATCTTCCAAACTTTTTGACCCCAAAACCCTTTTTTAAAATGTAATACCCACAGAACTAATGTTTCACGGAACACAGTTAGGGAAACTCTGATATACAAGAACAAACATGATAAAAAAAAAAAAAAAAAGAATGAAGAGTGGTTTTGTCCTCTGCACTGTCTTCCCAGAGAACCTCTGGCAAGGGTGGCGGGGGGGGCGAGTGGGCAGTCAGAGGAGGATGGGGACTTGGCCTGTCAGAGACTCCTCATTCCAGCACAGCCAACAGTGGCTGTTGTCTGAGAACTTCCTTAAAGCAGGACCATGTCTGCTGAAGCCTGGATTTGCCTCCCTGGGGCTCCTCCACACACCTGTCCTGGTGCAGCCAGCCCATCTGTTGGTACTTTTTGTCTTTCAGGAGGAAATGGGCATTTCCTGTGAACTGCTGGAATCAGACTTCCTCAAATGCAGTGTGGGATTCCCTTTCATGAGGTCAAAGTCGAAGGTAAGGGGCAGGGACGGGGCACTTCCTTGGCAGCACCCCCGGCCCTTCCCACCAGCCACTCATTCTGCAACTGCCTCCCCGAGGTTTCGTCCACACCCCACTGCAGCGGGGTGGCCAGCAAAGCCCTGCCTGGGCACAGCCAGCCCTGTCCATGGCCATCTCCAAGTCTGTTCCGGGGGCTGTGGACATGTGGTCCTTCCCCTTGATCCACGTGACATACCGCAGATGTGAGACACACGCCACGGCCTTTGTACTTTGTCAAGCACCATCTGGTTGGCCTCTTAACATTTTATTTTCTGGGACATCCCATGCCACTTTGAGTCCCTGGAACAACATAGGAGAAGATGTGGTCTGGGCTAGTGATCTACAGTCCTGGCTGTTGCCCCCCGGGAACTCACAATTTTTTGAAGAGACCTCTTAAAATATAAATAATTGTATTGCACTTCATTTTTTCAGAAAAGTACAAGAAAGTACAGTCACTTTGGTATTTATAAGGAGCCAGATTTTCTAAGCTCAAACAATAATATGGTTTAGCATATTCGGAGATTCATGGAACATTCTAGTATGTGCCATCATTATAAAGAGATGCAAAGACGTAGAAGATGTGATTTTTGGAGGTAAAACTAGACTCTAAAAGACCAGTTCCACCTTTTTAAATGGAAGCTGTTTTCCCTGCTATGATTTGAAGGAAATTTTATATTCCTTTGTCTACCTTTTTTCCCTTCCTAAAAAAAAAAAAAAAAAAAAGAAAGTTTAATCCTTTTATCCTGCCTATGTCATAGAATTGGATCATTTTAATCTCTAAGGCTTTTTGGTCTCAGTACATAGTAGCTGTTTTGCAAACCAGTTGTGAGAATGTTCTAGTAAGGAAGATTTGCTCATTTCTTAGCAAATCACTTGAATCCCTCAGCCTCCTTGAATGTACCTGCTCCAAACTGTGGTGGCTCTTATATCTGTGATTCCTCAGCCTTTTTTCTGGCTCTGATCCTCATTCTGTCCACATTCATCCCAAGAGAAGGGAAGCCCCAAGTGGTGGCTGCCCTCAGAAAAGCTGGCAGAATATGGGCCAAGTCCTGTGAGATTCCAGGTAGGGTGAGGATGCAGCAGGAGGACCCTGAATGCTGGGTATCATTGCCTGTAGTAAAATGTGGCACGCACATGCAGACACACACACACACACATTTTATTGAAATCTTTTGAGCAACAGGAAATAGACTTAATTGAAACACTTTAAAAGTAGCCATTTTGTTGTAAAATCCAGCCTCCCTCCCTCAAACCTAAGGTGCGTCTTGCTAGTTTTAAAGATACTTTAAAAGGAAAACTTATCATTGCAGATGGATCCAGGAATACTTCCCATAGAGAGAAAGTGAATAAATGAATACAGTGAAAATAAAGTAATCTTGACTTATGGGGCCTTAAATTTTGTTAAAATTCATTCTCTCTCAAAATAGTCACAGAGCCAACAGAAGTATGGATGTTGGATGTTGGATTTTTCTTCCAGTTTGGTAATGTCACTGCCTTCCTCCACATACGGAAGTCAAGGCCTGTAGCAAGGCTGGTCCTGGAGGCAGGGCTCTGGGGGTGAGTCCCTGGAGAAAGCCCCAGAAGCGACCCAGCAGGGATGGGGCTCCCTCTATCCACAGCCCGGCTTGTCCTCCCCTGCCCTCAGACCCTGTGGGTCATCAGTCTCCAGACCACCTGCTAAGCCTCATGACCACACTATCTGCTTACTTCGCTGACCGTATGTTTCTGTCTCTCATGACCAGCCTGCCCGGTCCCTGACCTTCTGTTCTCCCAGGCCTCTGGCTCTCATTTTGGCTTTGTGCCCAAATCTTTTGCTTCTTACCTCACTTTGATCTTTAGAACGCTTAATTCAGATCTCCTGCCAGTTCAGACTCTCTGCTGCAATGAGACCCTTGACTTTCCCTTCCTTTGGGTCCTCCAGCTCTGTTTCCTGTCCTATCTTCATGACCCACCCTCACTGTAAGCTGACAGGTCTCACTGCAACAGAAATTTCTGTCTAGAAAGGGATGCCCAGCATCCACTCTAGTTGATGGTCCAATGTCGTGATCCAGCGTTCATTACTTTCAGGTAGCATTCAGTTCAGTAGAATCCGGTGTTGCAAAGTTAGACCATTGCCTAGAATTCGTCATAAAGAAACAAAATGACATCATAAAGGAACAAATATTTAGATATTAAATAAGTCATAGACTCTCAGAACTTGATGGAATTTAAGAATCATTTTGTCCACCCTCTTCTATAGAGCCTGGCTCTATAAGCCCTACCCGAGGGGTCCTTCCTGATTCCCACACTTGCCTGGTGTGTATATGGTGAAAACCATTTGCTTGGAACAGTGTTCCCCGAATCACAGGGTGCCCACCACTGGGAGTACCTGAGATGATTTTGGGTGGCTCATGAGATGATTTTAGGTGATACATGGACATAACACTAAACCACGTTGACTCTAACGGTGAGAAATTTATTACCTTTTCAATACTCTTTCAATCCTAACTTTTTGCGGGAGAAATTCTCCGGTAGCTCTACAATATCTCTAATACCTCCCTATCAGTCGTTAATCTCCCTTTTATCAAAATAGAGCAGACCTTAGGCCCAGAGCCTTCAGCAGGCAACAGAATTCAACACCCCTTTGTTTCCGTTATGTTTATTTTTATGATGACCTCCTCTTTATGGCAAGTGATCCTGGATTCCCATCTGTGATAGTGATATAAATTCTTCTCTTTAAAATAGTCTTTAAACAGCAAGAGTGAGGCAATAAAAATACAAAGTACATATCACAGGTGATATGATAAGCAGATGTGGCAAAAACTGGGATGATGGTGTGTGAGTGAAATTTAGGAAGTCCTGGCTTAAGAGTTCAAGCGTATCACTTCCTAACGAAAACCTCAGTTGCTGAAAAGGACAGCGTACCTCTCGCCAGAGTGGGCTCTGCGTTTTATTGCTAAAGTTGTATCTCTGGCCTGACCATCAGAGAGAAATGCACACAGAATAAAGCTTGCCGTGCAAATGAGCATCCAGAGGTCATAAACTGCAGAAGATTGTAGTGTTTAAGTTTGGAATGCTGGCTGATGCCAAATGTCACTTTCTTTTCCCATAGTATGAATTCAGCGTGATCTTTGATACAAGCCACCTGTCTGGGGAAGAGGAAGTTCTCAGCTTCATCGTTACTGCTCTGAGGTAAGGGGGATTTAAATTTTTTCCAAAGATGAAAGATTTATGGGACCAAGAAAGGTCATGCCCTGGTCATGCTTTGATGATGATGCCCAAAATGCCGAGGAGGAAGGAACCGCTCAGTGATAAAGCCCCAAACCGCTGCATAGAATCGGGTCTCTCAAGGATGGTGCTTGTCTAGTTCCACTTGTGCAGACACCAGCTCAGACAGAGCTGGGAAGGACTAGGGGTTCATCCAGTCAGAGGTAAATGATTTTACAGCTGAGGAGAGACAGACCTGGAGAGGTCAGGATTCCAGCCCAAGCTTATGTGGTTGGTTAGTTCACAAGTGTCCTCTGTGGTCAGTGGCTTCTCATGGATGTACCCCAGCATCCCTTGATGCAGGGACAGGGCACCTGCAGCCTGAGGGCCTGGCCAAGCCTGTTGGTGGAGGCCCCCAAGAGATGGCCCTCAAGAGAGGGCTTGTCCTAGGAGCTGAGTGGGCAGATAGGGAAGGGGACAGTGCAGTAGCGATGTCTTCCCTCAGGACTGTGCTCCTGCCTCTCTCTCTCCAGTATAGCCAAGGGTGCTTGAGAGAGACTTTGGGGTCATGAGCTGCCTCCACAAGCCAGAATCAGACGTGCCTTGAAGTGCCATCTGGGTAGCCCTTGGCCGATAGCTGGGCTGGAAGGAGAGGTACTTAGGTGGGTGAATAGGGAGATACAAGCTTTGACTGTATAGGTTGGATACCCAAGGCAACCTTTTTATTTGAATTTTTATTTGGAAATGATTTTAAACTTAACAGAAATGTTGCAAAGAATAGTGCAAGGAACTCCTGTATACCCTTTACCCAGATTCACTCAGTCTTGACACTCTGCCTCATTTATTTTATCATTCTCTTTCTATGTATGATTTTTTCCACTTAACCACCTGAAAGTAAGTTGCAGACATCATGCCTCTTTACCCATAAGTATCTCCATGTGTTTCCTAAGAATGAGGCCATTCTCTTAAATAACCCCAGTATAGTTATAAAATTCAGGAAATTTAACACTGATACAATGCTATTATCTAATCTCTAGTCCATGTTCCAGTTGTCCCAAAAATGACTTTGTAGCCACTTTTTTACTGGTCCAGAGTCTGATCAAGGATCAGGCATTCAGTTACCGTGTCTTATCTCTAGTTGCCTTAATCTCCAAGCCAAACTTTCATGCCAAGGGATCTGAGTCTATCCCAGAGGTGGTCTGGAGATCTGAACCAAATACTCTGAAGCCCAAGGTCAGGCAAGATCCCCAGAAAAAAGGTGAGATAACAAAATCAGGAACCTCATGGCTAATGGAGGCCGGGAAAATGGAAGGCCAGACACTAGATGAGCAGACCATGAAACCAGGGGCTGCAAGTCAACCAGAGAAAGGCGATTGTGCAGCCACAGGTTAGCATGCGGCCAAGTCTGGAGACCCACTGAATCCGGGGTACAGAGCGAGGCAAGGGGCTAAGCGTTGTAAAACTAAGGCCCCCACCCACATGGTCACCTCTGAAATGAGGGTGCTCAACCCAAGACTTCCTCCAAGGAGGACTGCACCCTCGGGCACTGAGAAGGAGCTCCTGGTCCCACATTCTGAGAGAGAAGGTCATCTCCCGGACTTCTCAGATGAGCCCCATTGTGCAAGATAACAGGTGCCGGCTCAGCCATCTATCTGACCCCCAGGTAGAGCAAGGGGTCCTGCTCTGGACCACTCCTCTCAACCCCATTCATGTCCATCAAATGTAAAGCACTGAGCAGAAGCTGAGAGGGAGCAGGGATGAATGAGAGAAAGTCTTCCATCTCAAACCTCATCAAGACAGGGTCAGTCTAGAGACAGAGGCAGACACGGCTCAGTGCAGGAAGTAGGGCAGAACAGCCCAGAGCAGGCACTGTCCCTCACTCATTCTACAAACCTTTGAGCACTTACTACGACCAGCCACTGTGTGAGACAAGGGGAGATACAGCAGGGACCAAAGTTGGTAAAAGCCCTTCTCTTGGGGAGCAGTATGCTGGCAGCAAAGGTCAGATAATGAACAAATGAACATAAATTTCAGAGGGAGACAGCGCTTTCGCTGGCAAGTGTGAAACTTCATTTTCGTCCCTATTCTCTTTAAGCCCACTTGGGGGGGTTTGTTCTTTCCTTGTCCTTGGAGACAGTCTAGGACAGTCTTGTGCATTCTCAGGTCACTCTTGGTTAATGCGGAGTCCTACAGTCGCTTCAAGCCTCAAAGCAAATTCACAAATCCATAATCAAAGTGTCTCCTGTCCCATGAAATAATCAAAACTTGATTTCAAGTTAAGGCTTCCTCCCCTCTTTCAGGGCAAGGCTGCAGGAGGGAAGCCTTTCTCCGGGAATAGTCTAGCTTTCCTCCAGTGGTGCTTCTACTGGCCCTCCCCCTTTCCCTGAGAGCCCCCCAGGCTCACAGCAGGGGTTGTGAGAGGTAAGAGGCAAACAGGAAAGGTCTTACTTACCAGGCACTGCTGCAGGCACTCACTCAGTCTGGGTATGCAGAGCTGGCTCCTCCCCTTTGGGGACCCCCTCCGCCCTCCCACTACTGGGGAGGCTCACCTGTGCTTCCTCCCTCACCACATCTTCCAACCTCAGCCTCTAGGCGGCCAAAGATGCCTTCAGTTCCTGCTGCCCAGACTGTGCCCTGGGACAGGACCAAAGGTGACCCCACCCGGGCTCTTGCATGTAGATCCCACTCAGGAATCTTTGCCCTGACAGTCTCTGGAAAGGCAGGTGATCCTTGTGGAGTCAGGAGGGGAAAGCCAGCAGCCCCCTCCCCGTATGTTTCCTGGGCCTGCATCTGACTGTCCTGATCAAGGTCCCCTTAAGCTTAACTTAAAAGGCAGTCACCCTCCCCTGACCACAAACCATTTTCTCCAAAATCTGTCTCCAGGAATCCTCCTTTCCCGACTCTTGTTACATCCTTGACATTATAGTTTGGGTTGTTGCCACCAGACATAGTAAATCCTGGTTTAGTGCTTTCCTCTGAATTTTGACATCTATTATGCCTCAGCCAAAACTTGCATTTTAACACCCTGTCATACTCACCCCAGCCTGAGTGATTCTTGAATTTTCACAAAAACACCAATTAGTCAAAGGTTAGACTAAGATTCTTCCTAAGTGCTGAATCTTTCAACATCACCCTTGGTCCATTCTTGCCTCTTACTAATTAATGGCTTTGCCCCCAAAGCCTGAAGTCACTGGGCATTTGGGAGGTTCAGGTCAGGCCCCAACAAATACAACCCAACAGTAGACAGCAGCAGGACTGGTGGGGCACACACTTAACGAGGCTTTGTTTTATTTTTTCACTGGAGTCCTTCCTCAGTCTCAATGTTATTTAAAACTCACAGAATTAAGATTAATTTTTGTTTGGGAACCACTGTGAAGCTGGAAGTACACATTTTCAGAGCCCCTCAATCCACCACCACTGTAGCATATTTTTGCATTTAATGCTGCTTTCTCTATTTTTTTTTTAGCACTTTCCTTAATGTTTTAGAGAATGTTCTTTCTCCTAAAAATGAGAGCACAGCACGTCACAGTGGTTGTTTGACCCTCTTTACCTTGTGTTGTCATATCCATCCTCCACTCCAAAGGTGATGACTTTCTGGCCTTTAGTTCAGCACTAGTGGGACAAACACTAATTATATCCTGCATATTGCAATAGGACATGCAAACCAGATGGAAATAAGAACCACAGTGAATGTTAAAATACAGCCCAGCAATCCCCCAACTCCTGCACAACTTTCCAGTGCAGCATGGCTCCCGCTGTCTGTCAGGGTAGCATTGCCACAGGAATAATAGCATTTCAACACAGATGACAATTGTCTGAGCTTGCCAGCTTTGAAATCGTGCAAGATGTGATTATTTTTTATTCACACTATTTTCAGTATCACATCATTCATGTTTACATAAAGCATGGCTGTGATCTAATAGAAACACATGCAAAGCATAGAGAAGGTAGACTTTGTTCCCACTGCTAGAATCCAGAAGGGCTTCAGTGGGGCGGTGGCATTTACACAGAGGAGTCTGGTTTTGGGCTGAAGAAGCCTAGGCACAGTGGTGAGGATGTGCATGGCACAGCCTGCTCTGTCACACCCATGTGACTGGTGGGCATTGAAGTGCGTTGGGGATTCCTGACCATCTCAGAGGAAGGGTGGGGGACATACAAGGGCAGTAGAAGGAAGATGAGGCTGAAAGAGGAGATTGGGCTGGGCCACGGAGGGCCTTGAAAGCCTCAGCTGCATTCCCCAGGCAGTGGGGAGCCACTGAAAGTTTTTGAAGAGGGGAGTGATACAATGCAATGGCTTGCCCACAGAGCACAAGACTGTTGGATTTAATAAAGGGGGGCAGATGCTTATTCCAACCTGAAAATTCTCATTCTCCTGCTGTTTCTAGGATCCACAGAAAACTCACCATTGTTGGGCAGATCTATCAGTGTGCTGTCTGGGTCTCTCAACACCTGGAGCAGCTGATATTCATGGGAAGGAACATTTGGGCAGGAAATATGACATGGAAGAGACTTTTCCTTGTCAAAAAGAGGAAATTCCACCTACTTCCCAATCCCATTTAGGGCTAATCAGAGGTGTCAAAGAAGGGGAGCAAACAACACAATGGCAGAAACTTTATCTACTAGAATCTCATGTCCATAGACCAGTGGTGTTCTGATCTTAGGTGCCCACTGGAATCACCTGGGAGCCTTAAAAACTACCGATGCCTGGTCCACCCTACAGGGATCCTCATCTAATTTGTCTGGGGTGAGATCTGGGCATTGGGATTTTTTTAAACGTTCATCAAATGATTACTCTGTGTAGTTCCTTGCTCTATACTGGGCACATTTTCAGTCAACACACATCTGTTAAGCACCTACTATTTACCAGATGCAGTGCTGGGCATATAAGAAAACGCTAATAACTTAATTAAAGAACATCCCTTTATGTACATTAATATTTCTGTATAGCATTAGGGAACACCTCGTACTGGTCGCTTAAATAATTAAATATCAGAATCTTCTAATTTCTTGAATCACAGATGTTCAGGAAGCTGTGTTATCTATTAAACTTGCAGCAGAATATTTCAGGCACCCATTTCTCTGCAGACTTTGGTGAAAATCTGGTCTTACTGTCCCAGAGGGCACCCACAGCACTTGATTCCCTACTGTGACGGAAAGATCCTTAAAGCTCCTTATCTTGAAAGCCACAGTTAAAATACCAGTCGTCCTTTTCTTCCCGTCACCACCCTTTGAAGATCTCTTGCCTACTTGTGGATTTAGGAGGACAGAAAGTTGAGACTAAACAGTTTCTCAAGAGCTCCTGTCTCAGCAGCCTGGCTCTGCAGACCATGGGAAGCATCCCAAGTCACGAGCTCGCAAAATAACTGGGGGCCTTTTGATGTTCAGCCTCTTTATCTCAACTTTGCAACTTCACTCAGTCTGGAGCAATCACCCGATGACAGATGAGACTGTTGGGCCAGAGCTGCCAGCGGCCACAGGTGGCTGGACAAATGGCAGGGCACGGGGTGGCGCTTCCATCAGGAACCAATTACTCAGACCTGGCGGGATGCTGGGTGAGGGGAGGGAGTAGGCCCGGGCGTTGCCATCCTCCCATCCGTTCAGGAGTCACCTCTGGTTTGCCC